>NC_081520.1:29493990-29794407 GCF_030273125.1 Centropristis striata | reverse complement strand
TCTCTTGATGTACTACTTGGCTAGCTGGGTCTGATTCCTGGCCATTACCAGCACATAACGGATACTTAAAGAGAGTGAAATGGGATCGGTAAATCAGTGGCGATGAGCTGTCATTTACCTTTTTGCAAAGTTTGTCACTCACCATGAAGATGGAGTTTTTGCACAAAAATCAATCTAATCATTTATATTTTGCAGCCATGAAAACCGTCTTCTCATGTATTTTCTGTGTTTGTGCATAGTTAGTGTATTTCGGCACCTCTCGTGTACCCAAGTCTGCATGCCTCAGTATGTGTGTGTATGTGCAGGCGTGTGTGAGCCTTTGTCTGTCTGCTGCAAGATCTCACTGTAGAAGCAGGCTAATATTAGTGAAGACTGGCTCTATCTGGACACAAAGCGGGTGGTAAATAGGGATAGCTGCTCTGTGTGTGTGTGTGTGTGTGTGTGTGTGTGTGTGTGTGTGTGTGTGCGTGTGTGTTTGTACATGTGTGTATTAACAGGGAAATTTTAAAATTGGTGGCATCAATGTCTTTTTTTTTTCTTCCTTTTTTTCTGAGGGAGATGGGGGGGGGTTTGCTGTAGATCCAGAGGTAAGGTTTTCTCCGGCAACTGCAGCTGTATTGAGATAGAAAAATGGCACAATGCACCGTCTGCCAGACAGCAGTCAAAGAGGATTGGAGATTAGCTGGGGTGCAGACACAGTCGGTCGATCAGTCAGTCAGGGAGGGAGGGATCAGAAGAAAAGCAAGAGGGCAGTGTGGTCTCAGGGATTTTTCTTCTTTTTTTCCCCTTCCTAGTCTCTCCGGGCCCGTCGCTGATTTGAGCCTGCATTTGGTTGTACGTCGTCGCTCTCCTTTTCTGCTCCATCTGTCCCTCCCCCCCATCATCTCTCCTCTTTCTCTCCTTCCTCCCTCCCTCTCTCTCACTCTCTTTCCCTCTCTCTCTCCATACCAAAGCCTGGAGCCAGTGGAGATTAAATGTAGCCTCTATAAGCCAAAGCACATCATGTAGCAATGTTTCTATGGTCCCTTCTCTCTCACACTCTTTCTCTCTCTCTCCCCCTCTCTCTCTCTCTCTCTGTCTGTCTCTCCTTACTTTTCTGAAGGGATAGTGTGAATGATGTCGGCTCGTGTGAGACACAGAATAAGAGAAAAGAAAGAAAAGAGAAAGAGAGTGCAAGGACTGGAAAAGTGGATTTTTGTTTTTTGCATGCATGCAGAAGAGAACAGAGGATTTGTTTTATGGGTGGAAAACGGACAACGGCAAGGTGGAAAAAACAACGAAAGGAGGACTACTCCCCCCCCCCCCCCCCCCCCCTCCGCCTCTCCTCACCCCTCTCTCTCTCTCTCTCTCTCTCTCTCTCTCTCTCTCGCTCTCTCTCTCATCTGATACAGAGGAAAAGTGGGCCTCTGGCTGTAAGCGATTACAGCTGTGAGGCAAATTAATGGATGATATTTCTCTCCCCCCTTTTTCATTTAAAAGAAAAAATGCTTTTCCTCCTGCCGGTCAACAGGAGGAAAAGAAAAAAAATAGCCAGAGGGGGGAAAAGAAAGAGAAAAAGAAAGATTGAGAGAAAGAGGTGGAGTACTAATATTGGGAAGAAGGAGAGGGGGGAGGAGGGGGGAGTTATGGTTTTTTCCTGTCTTCCCTCCTTTCCAGCTCTGCATGTGATTGAAAGAGAGAGAAAACAATGCGAGGGAAAAGGGCGAGGAAGAGAGAAAGCGGAGCGAGACAAGAGATCAGCAGGCGCATTCGTTTTGTCCTTTAACTTGGATTTGTGTGTGTGTATATGTGTGTGTGAGAGAGAGAGAGCAAGAGTGCGTGTGCGAGTGTGTGTGTGTGTGTGTGTGTGTGTGTGTGTGTGTGTGTGTGTGTGTGCATTTTTTTCCTTGCCAACCTGCCTCGGACCTACAGGTTTGGGTTAAAAAAGTAAGTAGAGGCTCGGGTGCGAGGAATGGCAAATGAGTGTGTCACTGTTTTGTGTATGCAGTGCATGCAAGTGTAAGAGTGTGCGTGTGTATGTGTGTGTGCATGCGCACCCCCCACCCCCTCTCTCCCTTCGGTGAGGCAGCATAGTGGTATGCTTCACTGCTGGCACTGTGGCCCCGGCTGCAAGCACTGATTCTATGGCTCGATGCAGGCTCTTTTATTTTACCTTTTTCTCGTTCTCGTTCTCTTTCTCTTTACCTCTCACTCACTCATTCACTCTCTATCTCTCCCTCGCTCCACTCGCTGTCTACCTGTTCTATCTAACCTTTAAGTATCACTTCCTTTCAGCGTTTCATTTTCTGGGAAGAGGACTCTCTCGCGCGACTCTCCTCCCCAGACTGCTCACTCTCGCTCTGTGTGTGTGTGTGTGTGTGTGTGTGTGTGTGTGTGTGTGTGTGTGTGTGTGTGTGTGTGTAAAAGAGAGCAAGAGAGTGAAGAGATAGAGGGAAAGAGAGCGTGCACATGGTTCATTCCGGCTCGGTCCTACCACCCATCCTCATGCCTCTCTTTCTGGTCTCCGTCCGTCGATCTCTTGCCGTTTATGTCTCCCGACTTTTAGCAGCTCGCCAGACAGACGGACATCTTCCTTGTGTTGCTTGTTTTGTGAAAAAAACAAACAAATTCTTCCTCTGAACATCTGGAATCTTGTTGGCGTGCTGTAAGTTAAAATCTGAGCTTTCTCTTTCTCTCTC
This sequence comes from Centropristis striata, assembly GCF_030273125.1. Lineage (NCBI taxonomy): Eukaryota > Metazoa > Chordata > Actinopteri > Perciformes > Serranidae > Centropristis > Centropristis striata. Next base: position 29,791,729 of record NC_081520.1, on the reverse strand, counting down.
TGTCTCTTTTTCTTCCCCTCCCGAGCAGGAAGCGAGCTAGAAGAACAACGGGCACGGGGGCATCCTGGATCCGAAGGGGAGGGTGAGTCGATACCAACGAATACTCTTCCTCTCCACTTCCCTCTCAGCTCCCCATCTGTTTCCTAAGCTTTAGACCACCATGGTAGCATGAAGGAGCCGTAGAGCTTTGTTATCTGGCTCGTCTTTTCTCTGTGCAGCCTCTCCGGAGGATTTAGAAACCATGCTGAACAGGGATTTGTGCTAGTAATGATAGATGAATGATTTTATTAACAGTGAAAGATGTGACAGTCGGATGAGCATGCAAGTCATCATGTCAGATTGTTTGACGCTGTGCGGTCCTCGCTTCGGCTTTCAATGTTGTAATCGATGCATCCATGCCAGGTTTTTGTCTCCGCAGCAATGATTAGCAATCATCGGCTGATTTTGATTTTACCCGCAATGGCGGGAGATCGTTCAGCATACTGTACAGCAGCAGGCTCTGTACCTGATGGCAGGAAGCATTTTTCAAAGTGCTGTATTGTTCAGCTGAGGTGGGGGAGGGGGCGAGGGAGAAGCAGAGAGAGAGAGAGTTGGGGGGGGGGGGGGCGGGCTGGCCAATGTTGTGTCTGGCTGAGGCTTGCACTTGTTGTATGTTCACAAATACATATGGGAGTACCGGAGATAGCTATGAGCATGCTCAATTTATGCATGTGATTTAGGAGTGTGTGTTGGATGCGTAGCTGCATGTCTCTAACAGGCAGAGTTCGCTCTGCAAGCGAGAGATGCTCAGAATCCTCATTTGACTCAAAGACGAGTTCACTACATGGACGCTTTTAACTATTTTTTGGAGCAAACAAAGAAAGAGTCCCGATCCAGAGAGGGCTGAAAACTGCTGTGCGAGGAGGTGGAGGAGTCCGTGTGAAGATGTATCTTTCTCCGTCCCTGAGACCCTAACTTGTGACGTTGTGCTTTCATGTCCACGGGTTAGGCTCTCGGGAGCTGAGAGGGATGCACGGCCAGCACTATCTCCCCCACGTTCCTGCCTCGAATAATGGCGATCAGAGGGGGAAGGCCATTGCGCAGTGAGCTAAGGCGTTTACCGCACGCTCATCATGTCACACTTTTCAGTTTGGCTCACACCCTGCTGTATGTTGCATGTCACCTGGGCTTTTCTCTGTACTGTCTGCTGCACCGTTGCATATCATGAAATGTAGATCGGGTAGATGAATGGGTATACTGATGAAATCTTAGGAGGATGGGGATGTAGCGGCATGATTTAAGGGTCATGTGACAAAGTTAAGGCAGGATTAGCTGAGGCATCTAGATGGATGACAGGAAACTATCATCTTTTAGCAAGAGAGGCCTCATTCTGTCAGTGCAGGCCATTGACACGAGGGCTACTGACTATTTTCCTTTGCCTAAATTATAAGATATATTAGTCAGTCAGTATTGCAAACCTTTAACGTGATGCTACTTGTTTGCTCTCATGCTACTGTACCATTTTGATCCACACAACTAAGACGGATAAGTTACTTTTATTCCGCTTTTTAGCGATGCTGTTTTAGAGGACTTCAGAGGAATACCATTTTCTGCTAAATGCTGAATACTTGCGGTTTTAAGCATCCAAGCTAAATATTTAGCAAACCAGTAGCATAACAACCAGTTTTAAAAACCAGCTTCAGCTTGAATGATAATGCCAATTCTTGTTAGCATCCTGAGCCACTAGCTGACTAAAGACATAGCGAGCAGCTGGTTAGCATCAGTAGCTCATGCTGCTGTGATAGCATTAACCTCTTCAGACACCAGTGGATACTGTTAAGTAAAGAAGCATCTCTCAGTGTGGTAGCTCTTTTGTTTGTCCTGGCTGTCTGTGTGTGTGTATGCCTTCTAACTTGAGAGCAGCACAGAGTAATGTTGAGAGCGTGACCATGACAGCTCTGTACATTATGTGCTTGACCTCAGTGAACCCTCTGCGATGTCAAAGCTTACTCACTCATGTTAACACGAATGTAAAGATGGCAGTAAGAGCACACACAGCCAGCGATGTCCACTGAGAATAATCTGTGGCGCCTTTTGCTTCCAGACGACGACCACCACCACCGTCCATGATTCATACATGAAGTGCTTCTGAATGTGCAACTGTTGATTTGATTCTGGCATCGAGCTGCAACCAGAGTGGCAGCACACTTTGTCGTGGATAGTAACAAGGAACCCACTCGCTGACTTTGAATAACAATTCCGTTTGTCTTAGTAGCACATAAGCACATGGCTGCTCCTCGGGGCTCACGTCCATTTTTGTCTGAGGATCTTTTCTCTTCTGACTGGTTGTTGAAGGGTTAGCTTACCAAGTCTCCTCCTCTACACCTTGCACTTTGCTCTCAGAGGGACATCACTCTCCTGAGAGCCATTTGCAGCATATTTTTTCAAACAGCAGCTCTTTGACAGCATGATTCATCGATATTTGACTTAGGTCCATCGCACCATAGCTAATATCTGGTCTTAATGGGGCGTAGCGTGAATATTGATGATAACTCATTTTCATGGACGCTTCTCTTCATTTAAATGGATGTTCAACTCCATGCACTTGTGGATCTAAGATTTAGGGAGTGGAAATTGTGCTTCACATCAGTTCTGCTGCTGCAAGGCCCTACACAGATGCATATGAAAAATTTATATTTTCTTGTTTTACATAATGCTTTGATATTATGTTATTACACATGAAGATTTCTATGTGTTATTCGGACTTTAATGCTTTTTTTGTCCTTGTGTGCAGCAGATTGTAAGGCTGTCGTCTTTAATCATTGTGACCCTGAAGAAAAAGATTTCTTTTTTTACATCACCAACATGTTAACACATAGCCTTGAAGAGTATATATATATATATATATATATATATATATATATTAAGCATTTTCTATCCTTAGTGCCATGTATTCCGCTGATAACAGCTGGATACGATGTGCTGATGTTTTGCAAAAGATGCTTCATTCTGTCTCAAAGCATCACCTGGGATCGCGTGGATTCCCGGAGATGCTTCTGTTCCATTGTTAATGAACTAATATGGATTTTACCTTGAACCCCCTCTGCGCTGCTAATCTGCTGCTTTAGCAATTCTCTTATGTAACGCCTCTGTCAGCCTCGTCTCTCTCTTTTTCTGCCACATCTTCGCCTCAAAATCATTTTTTTTATTTCTTCAGTTTGGTGAACAAACACTAACCTGGAGCGAGTTAGTGTCTTGTCGGTGAGCTCCAAAAGGGGCTGCAGGCTTGCTCTCCATTGTTCGACTGCACCGCAGACTGTCTGTACACTGTGTCCCCATGGCCGAGGCAGACATGGAGGACAGACAGACAGACAGACAGCTGCTTCATCACACCATGTTGATTGGATTTTTTCACAAAAAGGATACGGCCAATTAGTTTCGTCAACTCCTGACGTGATGGAGATGATGCGGTTTGCATCTGGAAAGCCTGTGTGCTGAATTCTGACTCAATCAGACATTGCAGACAGATTTAATGAAAGTATTACTCTTTGACTGAGTGGTGTCTTTTTGGGAACCTTTTACCCAGCAGGTGTGTCACTCGGTTAAACCTGTAATGACACCTGCCTTACTCAGATCCTGCACCAATGAGTCTCGGAGATTTATTAGTCTACTGTAGATTTCAGCTTCTGCAATGGTCTAAGTGGCTCAAAATATCCTCTATTCCTGTATCAGTTGATTACAAATGCCAGCAGGCATCTGTTGATTGATTAAAGTCCCTAACCCTCCCACTTAAATTTCATCGAAACAGAGTTTAGTGTGTAAATGCGTGTGCGGAGGGTATGTCGGATGGGATGCTGCAGGGTTACGCCCAAAGCACCTCAGGAAAATGTTTGCGGGATCAGCCGGTTCGGATAAAAATAAAGGTTGTATTATTGATCGGTGAGATCGATTGCCATATTGGGAAAAAGCGTTGAACAAGGCGACAGACGGCTGGCGTTAAGCCTAGACATCTCTTTGTGGCAGCAGGGGTGGTTTCTCTCCGTGTTGAGTTTACAGTCACCATTCTGCAGTTTTTTCTGCCACTCCCTTCAACACACCGCCTCGGCTCAGCTGCAGGCGGATGAAGTACACTCATCAATAATCAGAGCTGGTCAGCATGTGTATGTGTGTGTGTGTGTGTGTGTGTATGTGTGTGTGCTTCCTACAGTATCTGTCAGCATGTCTATTTGTAATGTCTGTTTGTGTGTGTGTGTTTGTGTGTGTGTGTGTGTGTGTGTAGCAGTTCTTCCCACTGCAGAGGGGTTTACTACCCCTTCCTTCCAGTCTGTCGGTGAAACAAGATGGCGTCGCAGCTCCACGTGGGCTTCCCGTGCTGGTTAATGCCCATTACCCATGGCACCGGCAAGGCATAGGTACACCTGGGGAGTATTTACTTGTCACATAGCTGAAATTTCTGAGGCACTTCTCGGTACTGTACTGTAGCTTGCCGACTTGAAGTGATTTAGAATTTGGGGCAGATCCAGTGCTTTCATTGTTTTTCTTGTTGTTTTTTTCACTGTCTGTGTATCAGCTGCCAAACTTTTGTCTGCAATCTGGATGGTTTTAAAAATGCTGGTCGGGAGGACGAGGACGTTTTCAGCATGATTTCTCTGTATCTGCGTATGTGTGTGTGTGTGTTTGTGTGTGTGTGTGTGTGTCCTCACTGACTCAGGCTAAGGCCAGTTTAAAGAAGCTTGGGGATTGTGCACACAGCCACATCACACCAACAGATTAACCAGACTAACATCATTAATCTGTGACAGACTAATGTCGCCAACAATGTGTCAGCAGTCACACACATACAAACACACACAATGTATTTAAATCTGTTCCCTTTGTCTCGACTTGTCTCTACCTACCCAGGTAGTGACGACTGGAGGCCGAGGCAGAGCCCGTCTGTCCTCTTCAGTGTCAATGTTGTCCCGTTCCAGGTCATGCTGGATTTTTAAACAGCCTGGAAATCCCCCGATGAATCAACATTTAACACTTTGCTGCCACGTCAACCCAAAAACTGTTGGGTTTTTTTGGACGTTTCAAGGAAAAGAGCTTAAGCATGTTGGCTGTGGTTAACATTTTGGATAATTTTCTGCCTCAACAGCCTTGATGCCACGAAGCTGTTCAGATTTGATCAGCTATTGTGTGTCTGCACAGAGAGACTTTTCAACTGAGCTGGCAAGTTTTTTTGAAGGACTATATCTGTTATCTATTTGATGGTGATCGGCTGGATCAGGAGTGACTATAGAGGCTGTCCACAATTATTGGACTTTTAATGTCACAATTTGATTAAATTATTCTTCTTTTTTTAGCACTGAAGTCTATGCCTATTATTATACTATCTAGTCTTGATTCTAAAAACAGATATTTATATGTATGGGTGATCATTTTCCGTTCTTAAAAAAGAAGAAAAGAAAACTACATGGTATCAGATGTGATCTGACTGCCATATTATTTTTGAATGTACCACATTTAAGGCCATATGGTCAAACTTGAATAATATTATTAAAGTGTAATTTAAAAAAAAAATCAAACCAGTTGAACAAACTATAAACACATAAAAACTTTGGTGTGGCCTCAGATCCTGCTGTTGATTTTGATCATTGTAATTTTAATTTTAATGTTTTTTTTTACAAATGAAATTTTGATAACCCTATTTGGGACTATGCGGACATTACTCTTTTAGAAATTTGACTTGTGTGCCTGAATCTTTTGTCTCGAGCTGCAACAAAAAGGTGATTTATTGTTTGACGAAAATGTATTTGCAACATTTTTGATCAATTAATCATGTCAGGCATTTTCTTAAGCAAACATCTGCTGTTTCTCAAATATTTTGGACTATTGGTCGAACAAGACATTTTAAGTCTTAGGGGAAATTAGAATGGACATTTTTTAAAACTTTTTTCTGACATTTTCTAAACAAAACAATGAATGTAGAATATAATCGCTAAGGGTATTGTTGCCATTTTTCGTAAATGGAACAAATGCAACATACTGTAATACATTAGTATATAGCAGATAAGGTCAAGTTTTTAACCACCCACAGGGAAACTAAGGTAAGTAGGAGATGAGATGCAGATGTTTCCTTAAAAACTACAGTAATACATACATTATGTGCATCTATTTTAATCCTGTAGGATAAAGTAATCTAAGACCTACTTTACCCTCCACCAAATTCCTTTCACGTGTTTTTCTCAGTAGTTTTGTGTGTATGTGTGTGTGTGTGTGTGTGTGTGTGTGTGTGTGTGTGTTTCTGTGTGTGTCAGTGTGTTGATTTTTTCCAGCCTCACCTTTTCATACACAATTTTTTCATCTGTTACTGTGTTTCAGGTCCCTTCTCTGTACTCTTTACATCTGTCCTGTGGCTTTTCAAAGTGTACAACTTTGTTCCAATAAATTTCCATTCACTTGTTTTGATTGTTTGTTGTCGTCTGGTTGATCATGATGCCTTTTTCAGCTCAGTAAATTTTATGTTGCCTTTACTAGTGTCACTTGTACTAAGAACAAATTTATGATTTTTTTCATTGTTGTGTTTCTATGGATTTATTAAATAACATCACAATTAAAATTAAAACAGTTTATGAGGTCAGCAAAAGTGGACTACGAACCCTACTCTATATGGTTTATTCTATAGACGAGTATATAACAATGTATTTATATATGTAAACGTCATTTTGAGTATGTTATTCATATGACTTTTGAAAATTTGGAAGTTCAGGCTTTTATTAAACAATTCAATTCTAAGTTGTATTGGCAGCTTTAAAAACGATCACAAGATATTTTATTTTACAACAACATAACCTATTATAGAACCTTTTTGTTTCCCTTGTAATAAATATAGCAATGCTGTGAGAGCAGTACAGTAAGCCCAGTGTTCTCTTCAGAGGCCTGGTATTGAAATAGAGATGTCTTACAGTGGCGTCTAAATAAATGTCATTTCACATGACTGTCAATTCTTTCAACTGTCATGTTTATTTATAGAAGCTCTGAGTGAGCTGTGGGATTTTTCTAAACAGGCATGTCATCTGACATGTTTCATATTTTATCTTTAGAGGTATTTTTGTACCTTCCATCTGTTTCAACAAGATTCATTCTTTGGCGTGATTTTTGTTTCCGCAAAGCTGCCAAGACATATTACAACATCCTCTCTGACCACAAAGACAGGGGACAGTGAATGGACTGAAATAAAGACATTAATAAAGAAGACAGTTGACAAGCTCTAAGTAGTCAGTATGCTTGCAGTAATTGGTCCATAAGATCTGGATTTTGATGTATGCATTTGTGTATTTGTTATATGGGTTACAGTACCGCAATAATACATTAATTATTGATGTTTGTTATGGTAATTAAGGATACATACATGGTAAATATTTAATAAGTCATGCAAATATTCATTTTTATTTTAACCCTTTGGAGTCTTGGGCTATTTTGTCCGTTTTTTTTATACTTTTGACTTACTGGATCAACATTTTGAACCCAAAATAAACAAAAGAAAAACATCAAATTGGATTTTTGAATTGGAACTTTAAATGTTGGTTACAAATATAACATATAATAGGTAAAATGAGAATAACATTGGGTTCTATTTTTTTTATACTAAATATATTTGACCTTATTTCCAGTTTTACCATGCCTATTATCATTAAACAAAAACTGGCATGGAGTTTCAAGCCAGGGAAGCCGAAGGCAGAGAAACATGCTGCTTCATTTTTACATTGTGACATCAGCTCTCATGGACTCCAGAGGCTTACTAACGTATACAGATTTATAAATGTTTAGTGTGTCAACAACACAAACAATCAGCTTTAATTGCTTTAATTGCATAATTTCAGCAAACTTCAGTAGAACAGCTGCTAATGTACTGTATACTCTGTGTGTTGCACCTTCTGAAACAGCTGTTAAATCACTTTGTCTTTCTGTCTCTTCCAGAGAGACCAGGGCAGGACATGTTGCCGATTGGTTTACGAACATGAGACCTATCTGAGATACTATGATGCTTTCTATAGTCATTTAAATGTATTTTCTTTGTGATATAAAATATGTTTGATGCCAATAAAATATTTTACTAAAAATATCATCATTTTGTTTTATTTCAAGACATGCAGGACTTTAAAATTGTATCATCTTGAGCATAATATGTCAGATTTTTGTATGCTAAATTAAATGTCAGTTGTCAGCTCATATTAAAGTTAATGCACACACTGTGTAACAGCTGGCTCCAAAAAGCTCTGCATGTTATGTTATATATATATGTATATATATATATATATATATATATATATATATATATATATATATATATATACATATGGTATATTCTACATGTATGTAACCTCCATACTAAGCACACATTATGCTAAATAACATGGGTGGTGATGATAAGCTCCATGTTAACATTTTAGCACATAGCTACAGAGCGCTACGTGTCATACTCTGAAAACCACACCCACCAAAGGGGAAAACCATGTGCTGAAATATCTGTAGCTAAAACTATTAGATTAAAGCATATCATATTATTATTTCAGCTCTCTGTGTCTACCAGAGAGGACAAGTTGGCTGTTAGTAAGCTAATGTTAGCTTTATGTTAGCAGGCTAAGGAACTTGATACTGCAGAGCTTTCTGAAGTAGTTAGCCTTAAACTGACTTTGGATAAATGACTTTGAATTATAATAATTATAATAATAATGAATATTATGGATATTATGACTTAAAGTTCCACTTACTGAGTTTCAGGATCACAGTTTTTCTCATTCTAACTGCTCATGTTTTATGTCTGTATACATGTATCCATGTTTGTCCTCATAAAAGTTCAGTTTTTTTAAATTTGTCAGATTTAAAAAAAAATACTTATGGGTTTTTTCACCCTGTTGGTTTCATCACACAGCTTTTAGACATTTTCTGTTGTATGCTACATACAGAATTTCCAAGGAGGTTCCTTCTTTCAATACAAAGTCAATGGAGAGAGATGAATTGTTTCCCCCTCTGTGTCTATAGTATGTTTAGTGGAACGTAATTACACCATAATCAATGTGATGTGATAGTAGGTTAACATTTAATTTTACACTATTCTGAGAAATGCATCCTGCTAACATATTAACTTAGCATACACAGTGTTGAATGGTAGAAAGATTCATACTAAAGCTTAAGAACATACATATTATATCCTGGCACACTCCGAGCTAACATGAGTGATATAGCTCCAAGCTAACACTTTAGCAAGCATTTAAATATGACTCTCATCATGCTAACATTGGCTTATAACAAACATCTAGTCCATACTTTCCGACCCTCTGATTTTCCTGGGGGACTCCCGATTTCATTGCATTCTGGTTTACCCTCGGGGTCGCAATTTTCCTGATTTTCTCCTGGCTTATGACAAATTTTCATTATCACAACCTGTTTCTAGCACTATGTAGCCTAAGTCTACAACAGGACCACATTACAGTTACACCTTACATGCAGGATTGTAACTGTTATTGGCCGGCGCCAATTAGTTTGGAAGATGAAAGAATGAATGAAATGGAGACTTCAGGCAAAAAAAGTATGTCACCAAATCCCAGACGACATGGAAAGAGGATGCTTTTTGCAAAATATATCCTGTGGATTTCAAATGCTGTTGCATTGTGTACTTATTAATTATTGTTATTTTTATTCTTTAAAAGTCACCAGAATGCAGCCAACATCGTCTCTGAAACTCCTGCTAGGGTCATGGAATTGAAGAATGAAGTCTCAAGGTTGGCAATTATGATCCAGTCTGCATGCTAAAGTTTACAAGAAAATCCCACCATCCGTGTTTTATGATGCTGCAGATGATCAATCCATGGCATTCATTCCAAAAGTTGTTCGGTGATGAAGTGTCTACTTTTTGTGGTGTCCATTTAACCTCAACTTGCCTCCTCTAGCCTATGATTCACCGTCCTCTCCAAGAATGACTTTCAACCCCAGAGTTCTTGCCTGGACTTGTTGTAGCTTTGCAGCTTTTGGTTTTATCCTCCATTGGATTGGAGTGGCAGCGACAGGAGAACAGCACGTAGCCTACTGTCGGGCTGATACAGAGCTTGAGGGTTAGGTACTTCAACAAAGTGAGATTTCTTAGCTGTGAACAAAACAACACAGTCATGCACTTTTTTCAGAGAACAACTTATCCTATTGCATTACAAGCAAAGAGAGCTAAATTGATAGATCTTGCTTTTTCTTAGATTTTTTTTTGCATATTATGGAAATGGATTACTGTAGAAAGAAGCCTTGAAACGAAAAGAAGTACCTGATGTCCATTCTCTGTTTTTGATCAACTGAAAGGTTTTCTAAGTGTTTTTTCTACAACACCATGTAACCTACATTTGGTTGTAGCTATACATGTACCCTACATAACAGAGAAAACTACACTACTGATAAATAGGTCACTTTGTCCAGGTGGGATTTTCATACAATACTGTTCTGTTTCAACAAACCCTCACTCTTAAACCTCACACAGGTATATCTGTTCTGTATTCGGCCTACTGGGTTGAAAGAAATTACTTCTAAATGTGACAGCAGCATGAGATACAAAACATTAAATAAAATTGTATTTGTTTATGTGGTAATTTTGTAATTTTAGACTGATACAAATTCTTAAACTATTGACCAAGAGAGTAACACATGTAAAACCTCAGATTCAAATGTGATGATTTTAAACTGTAAATACTGTATGTGTAATGCATTGTGTGTTTTATTAAATTATTTTGCAGAAATGAAATTATATAAGGAAAGTATAAGAAGCTTTTTTTTTTTTTACTACTTTCGGTGTGTTCACTCTTTATGCATAAAAGGATATGTAAACCCCAAACCCATTTATGAACCAATAGTAATGAATTTCATGTTAATGTCTGAAATTATTTGGGTTTCTTTTATGGCAATTACCAGGTATAGCATATGAATTTGGTTAACCTACAACTAATATATAGTTGAAAATAAAAAAAAGACTGTATATATTTTAAAAAAAAGGTTCCCCAGTTTAAGCATCTTGTCTTTGTACTTTATTCAACTGAATGTAAATCATTGCAATGTGTTTTTCTTTTCTTTTTTCTTCTTTTTTTTTCATTTTTCACAGGGTCCGACCTTTTTTGGAATCTGGGTTGTAAGTTTTTATATATGACCTGATAATTATTTTTTCACTTTGACTCACTGGATCAACATTTTGAACCCAAAAGAACGTAAAATCTGATTTTGAAAGTTATGGATTTTCTTTTTTAATCTCAAAACACAACCATGCTCAATGAAGAATTTAAAATGTTGGTTGCAAATATAACATATAAGAGGTAACATTATGATAACATCTAGTTCTATGTTTTTGAATCTGAATCTGAATATATTTGATCTTATCTCCAGTTTTACTTGGCCTATCATTATCAAACAAAAATTGGCATGGAGTTTCAAGCCAGAACTTTAGAGGGAAGCTGACGGCAGGAAACACACTGCTTCATTTTTATGTTGTGACATCATGAAGAAGTAATGTGCCAGTGCTTTCGTGGAGAGTTAAAATAATTAACAAGAATAAAGTAGATCCATCAATGTCCATAACTCCATCTCTGTCATTAAAATGACAGTGTCACATACAAAAAGGTATAAAGACTATCATGATGACATAAATGATATGACATGTGTTTAAAGTTGGAGTCACACTTAAACTCCTCAGCCCTCTAACCTCGACTTCATCCTATCTTGTGAGTTGCTGCGGTGTGTGGTCACCATGGAGCCGTCTGATTATAGAAAACAAACAGCACAACAGTTATTTACTGCCTGAGAAAATAGGCATGTTTTAATAGGATGTATTGACTAAATACTTTTGAAATTAGCTGCAATCACACATTTTACTGTGAGTATTTTCCATGTGTGTCAAATGTGGAAGAGGTGAGGCTTCATTGCATTAAGTTTTACATCAGAAATCAGAAAGATCTTTATTGCCATTGTACTCAAATACAAAAGTTGGCTTCTCTCCTTCAACATTTAAGAAAACATGATGTATATATAAATATAGAATTATAAAAGAGAGAAAAAAAAATATATATACAAGACAAGCAGGAAAAGGCAAAAATAGCAGCTTAGAAATAGAATCAGAATTATGTTAAGCATGTGCAGGTTATTTACAGGGAGGTAGTTGTTGAAAGTTTCATTAAATAGCTTTATTACAGTTTTGTGCAAAGAAAATAATAGCTATTTATGAAAATTTCAACAGCTGCCTCCCTGTTAATAATCCTCAACAAAGCGGAATGATAAAATACAGATAAACCTCTCATCAAATGTATTTCTAATAGTTATGATAATAATTCATTTGACCAAGATATTGAGGATTGTGGTAGCATGTGATTTCTGTAGAAAAAGTTGTCTCCATGATCAAATCTGTGAAAAATGTCAACCACAGTTGTCGGAACAGAGATGTAAAGGCACAGAGCGCATACCAACAGCAGCGAGCTGAATCTCTGCCTCCTCTGACATGATTTTTTTCACTCATTCGCTGTCTCTCGCTCTCTCGATCCCTCCATCTCTCGCTTGCTCTGGCTGTAAATCCATGCTGAGATTTGGCTCACACACACTGGAGCTCTCTGCAGCCGAAAGTAGGCCAAAAGCCATCTGAGGACAGGGCTCAGAGAGAGAGAGAGAGAGAGAGAAAGAGGGAGAGACAGCGTGAGGCAGGGAGGCAGAGATAGGCGGGTGAGGAAACTATCTGATAGAGAGCATGAAGAAGAATGTGATTTTATATCATTTACACCTTAAATCCTACTTATCATTTCATCTGTGGTGTTTTTTTTGCAAATCACCTCTGAGATTATGCAACACATTTAAAGCCCAGTTGTGAACAGGCTGCAATCGGCACGTTTTGAGGGCTGGAAAGTGTCTTTATTTATCTTTAATTATGACATTTTACTATTTTAGACAATTATATAATTATATATTAAGCCTACACAGGAAGCCAAATAGATGACATTGCTTGAGATTATTGCCCCTGAAGCTGTAGAGTTGGAAAGATCTGATCTAATCAAAAATATAAAGTAAAAATAATATCAAATATATCTGCACATTTGTGTGAAATCAGGTTAAATTAAGTGGTAAAGGAAGAGACACGAAAGCTGTGTGTGGGGAATTCAGTTGAATTGACAGTTTACAAAATAAAGGCACTTGCTGGATTTTTCTTTAGCCTTAGCTTAATATTAAACACTTCTGCTTTTGTTCAATTGACAAAATAGGCAAAATTATGTTAGTTATCGTAAAATAATCAGAAAGAGATGAGCATTAAAACAAAAGATCCAAACCCGGCCTTTATTGTGGAAGTGAATCCTCGAAGACAACGTCTTTACAGAACAGGAGTGAAACTCTGCCAGTCTTTATTACATTTCTGTGCCATTTTTTTTTTTTAAATATTCATTCCTACATGCTTTTGAAGCTGTTGTGGGCCTGAAAACAAATTTATTAACTTATTTCTAAAGGTTTCACTTCAACAAAAATAAATATAAATTTGATTGTTTTTAAATCAAGGCCGGTCAGTGCACTTTTCTTTACTTCTACAACATGGTAATATAGAGTACATGGCTTTATACATCTAAACACAGGAAAATCCTTTCATCATGAGTTATTGATACATTATGGACCTTTACCCCTTTTCATTTTTATTTTTATTTTTTATAATATGCAATTTATAAGCCAACATCTTCAGATTAAATTGTAAAAGGTGAAAAATGAATTGTACACGGCCGCCCATAAAGTTGGAATATTATTTTTTTTTTTTACCTCTTTCCATGAAATGATTGTGACAATGTGATTTATTCTGAACAGATGAAGTGTTTATCTTCTTAAAACTTTATTAATCAATTTCCTCCAAACATATCAAAATAAAAATGAAGCCACAATTAACAGAGGTGTCTGAAGGCAAAGTTATTCCAACTTTATCAGCAACTATGTACATGCTTCTATTTTTACTGCAAATTAATAAACTCACTATCCTGCAGATCAAATGAAGTTGTTTCCTTATTGCACCACATACACATAATATTTATTTTCTTTGTATGCTTACCATTTTATGGTCTCACTGTTTCATACCCGAAAGGCCACATTCTCAAACTTCTATTTACAGATTTGACCACAAAATGTTTTCTACAGTTTTTATCCACTGCTTTCCTTTTTCAGCAGTGTGGACGAAGTGAACTGAAACTGAATCTAATTTTCTAAACACATTGCCATATATATATATCCATTTGTAAGCCTGTTTAAAATAAAAGACATGTTGAAACCTTCTGGTTTTATCACATCAAGCTAACTGAGATTTGTTCTCCACATCTTCGGATGTTTCTTTGTATTCTTGACACGAGACAGGAACACTTCATAGTTTTACTTTTTGTGCTGGATATCCACACTTCTGCCTTAAACTCTGTCTTCTTGTGTTTGATTTAAAGCTCAAAAAAATCTTAATTTTACCTCCGTTTATTTTTACATTATTGAATTTCTTAATCATGCACTAAAGCATAATTCAACCAAATGATATATATTATTATATAGCATGAAAGAAAGCAGTTTTAGTTGCATTAACTTCAAATAGAGCTTAAAATTCACATCCTCACATCACATTATGATTTATAGAGGTATATAATCTTTATAACTATTAGGCCATTATTATGGTCTACATCCTGGAACAATTGTCTAAGATCTCGCTCTAAATTTAATAAGACTGGACTGTATTTACAGCCATTTAAGTACATCTCTACTACTGTGTTTGTTATCTTTACGAGCCAATAATATCATACTCAACTCATCTTCACTGTGTTTAGCACTAACTTAAGCCACCATACAACAGTTTTGTAATCATATTCACAGACAAAGCAAAATTCACATGAAGCATCTGCAAAAAATATTCATTGCCAACATTTTCTTAATGTCTTTTCATGTTTAACATATTGTTTATGATCTTCATTATCATTAAAGCATAATTAAAGTATTCACAATGATGCTTTTTCTCAAGTTAAGGCTCATTGGGGTAATGAAGTACAGCAGAGTTAAAGTTTATATTACTATAAGAAATATACTATTAGGGAAAGGTGAAACACAACATCAAGCTCTTTCTCACATGTAAGAATAATGTAACACTGCCTGCATTTTTACTAAATGTTGCAATAGGCAATTATGAATTTTGCATCTACATAAATGTCATATAACCTTAGTTTGAAAGAGAACAATTAGGTTTCTGGGAAGGGGAAAAGCTCCTGAATAGCATCATTCAGACAATAATAGGAACATTATGAATGGCAGCAAAAGGCTTTACACTAAGTATGTAATTTATTTAATCGCTAAACTTAGAAAAAAATGTCAAAAGTGGCTTTTGTATTCATTTTTTAAAATTATCTATCTTTTTGATGGAAGTGCTTTGTACATTACTTTAAAAGCTGCTACATTGCATTTTCATAATTATTAGAAGTGAAAATCTAATTGAAAGTGCACGGCATGTTGTGCTGAAATGCATATTGATTGACAAAAAGACAAAACGCAAAAGAATATAACGAGAAGATTAAATAAATAATAAACAATTGATTCACAGTGTGTCATTTGTTGCACTGAAGTCTCAGCATCAGCTGTTAAAGGACACGGAGCTGATTTAACAACCCTTAACCCTTAACAATCCCTCATCTAGGGAAGAAGTGCATCCTGAGAGATTATTGATTACATGTTCTTTCTTGTTCATAAGGTCTATTACATCAGTTATGATGTCACACACACATCTGGGCCTGAGAAGAATTACAAACCTTTTCCTCCACCACCACAAAATCATGCTGTAACATGCAAAGAAATACTATTAAAAATATGCTTTTTAATTAATTTGTTTTAAAATTGAACACTGGCTATGTTATTTTATTTATTTATTCATTAATAATAATAATAATAATAATAATTTTGTTTTCAGAAACAATCCTCTGTTAATTGTGTTTTCATGTTCATTGTGATATGTTTGGAAGAGAATGATTAATAATGTTTTGAGAAGGCATTGTCACAATCATTTTAGCAACATGTTCTGCCATGTTGATACATTACCAATATAAAAACAACTCCCTGAGGTATAATGCAGCCCAACATAATTGTAATTGTAAGCGTTTGCTGCAATTAATAGTTTTGCATTTTGAGTTAATTTGTTTTAAAATTGTACAGATTGTTTTTTCATAAAGAGCAATCTTGGGCATTTGCAGCTCAGTTAATTTAAGAAACTATAAACTGTGTTGTTAATTCATTTCAATGGACTGGAATTTCAGTGGATTTAATCATGGTGGTGAAGTATATCCAGTCTTTTGTTCACCTTAGTTGAGCTTTGATGTCGAGCTTGGGTGTTGTAGTAGCTGCAGCAGGCTGTCTTATCAGTGTTGATGCTTAAGGAAAGTAGAGGATACTATCGTGTTGCATTCTCCACTTTTATTTTAAAGATCTTTCATTTTAAGAAAAATAACAATGTATCTAATGACAATGTGAAAACAAAGAGACACTGTGAAATGGGTTTCAGCTCCTTGTTAACCTGTCTGGCCTGCAACTTTTACTGTTTAGGGTCCATCTGACTACACAATGCTTAATGAGCTCAGCATCAACACATATAATGCCGTGGATGGCTGCCATGTCAGGAGCTTCTCTTAAAATGTCCTCTTTTTTATTTATTTTTTATTAATATTTATTTACAACACGTGCACCACCAAAGAGAGAAGGAAGAGAGAATAACTCCTGTACATTAGATTACTGGTGGGCATCACTTTAAAACAAACAGTGGGGGGTTTCCAATGACTGGGATTACCTGTTGCTGTACCTGGGAATTGAGGAGACAAAGGAATCGGGGGTCACAGCCGGGCCAGGGTCGTGGTCAGGCTGAGTGAAAACCAACCTCTGTCAAGTATTTTTCCATTACATTTACATTAACATTTAGTCATTTAGCAGACGCTTTTATACAAAGCGACTTACAGGAAGAACAAAAGCAAACAATGAAGGTATAGTGCAAAAAGAGCTATTAGTGCATCAATAAGTGCTAGTGACAATTAGACAACAGCAACTTTGAGAACAGCAACATTATGTATTTCTCAGAGACTTGGTCTCAGTTATTGTTCCAGTGGGGCTTATTTCACCATCACGACTGGAACATCCAAGAAGAGCGAGAGGGGAGGCTTTTGCCTCATGAACAAGTGGTACTCTACAGGCTGTTCGGATGCCAACCTTATTATCTCCTGAGGTAGTTTAGTGCATGTTCCACCACCAGCCAAGCCCTGGATGAGCTGTATGGAGTTACTGACAGTACAGAGAACTAACGACCAGAGGCGGATTTTAGCTGCGAGTTTAACAACCTGTGGAACCAGAGGAAGGTCCTGCTGAGATGTCACCAACACAAGGGCGTGGTGGAAACAAGTGTAACCATATTTAGACCCCCTCACATCTCAGTTATGATTCTGCCTGCCTGCAGACAAACTGAAATGTGACTCACTGATGATGCGTTAGCCAAATCCAATTAAAAAGTGATGATATGTGTTGTGTTCACAGCTGGTTACGACTGCCCCCTAGAGGCCCAAAAGATCTGCAACATTTTTTGTCAAAATATAAACTACTCCACAAAAGGGATATTTTACAAACAGTTATGACAACCAGTAGTACAGAAACATTTTTATACATAGCATGAATTTATTGTACTCTTGTTATTGAAAACATTAATGTACAAACACAATGACTGGGTCTGGTAACTAATTTTTTTTTTCTATTTTTAGGGTTTGTTTTTTTTACGTTTCAAGAAAGATAAATGTTAAAAACAACAAGTATTGTCTTTGTATGATTGTTACAACAAGATTTAACATAATTGCCACAAGTCAGTTGTGCAAAATAACAGATCTGAAACTACTGAAAAACAAAAGGTCTGATGGTCTGGCAAAATCAAAAAAGAAAGGGGGACGGCGGATCCAAATGAAACCCTTCTACCTCAGAACCAGAACCTAGTAAAAACAAGACTACAGAAATAAAATGTTGAAAACTGAAACTGAGAAGAGGAGGCCGCCTACTCTTTATAACCTTCCCTCAATCAGCCTCATCGATTACACCTGAGGGAAAGCACAAGACACCAAATGAATGACAGGCTCATGACAACAAGAGCAAATTGGGGGAGCATTGTAACAATCATATTGAAATTGAAAGACATAAGTAGCAGTGTTGTGGACTTTCAGACTGTCTGGCTCATGTCGTTCCTGAAAAGTGACCCTCTTCAGGTTCTGAAGTGGGAAATGTGGGCCAGATGTGTGTTACTATCTGTAAAAATATTTTGTAATTCACTTGGTCCTCAACCTTGTGAATTCCTTCACAGACAACTGCTCTCTCCAGATGTAGTGTCTGAAAAGACATCCATCAACATTCATTTCACCATCTCTCCCTCTCTCTGTCTCTCTCCTCTTCTCTCCCCTCTGGCTTTTTTCAAGTAGTTGCCGGGGCTCTTCTGGATTCTAAATACAGCTTTCATTTCAGCCTTTCCTGCTGTAATGAAACTGTAATGATGCTCATTCACTGCTGCCGGCACTGCCAGAACAAACCCATTGACCTCGAGGTAGTGCATGGCATGAAGGCCCCGTCCCTCCAGCACTGAGCGAGGGCTCCGGAGAGGCCCACCTGGAGTGCTGGCTGGGCCGGCCCCCAAACACTCTCAGGAGCTGGCTGAGGGGAAAAAGTGGAGTGGAGGGAGAGACAGAGAGATACACATGACGGGAGGGAAGAAAGGGAAAACAAGAGAGAGATATTTCCATCTCAACCCAAATACCACCCACCTCTTCATATCTTATTTCTCATCCAGCCTCTCCACATTTCTACTTTTCCTTTCCACTACACAGCTCTTTTTCTTTTTATAACATGTAGCTGAAAATACACAAAAATATGTCTTTATATGTGTGCACATGGACATGTATGCGTTTATTTTGCTCATGCTGAACTATGTGAGCAGTGGTAGCAGTTAAGTAAGGGAGTGATATTTTCCATGTACTCTACAAGGGCAGGACTATCCATTTCAAATTGGAATAGCTGCTTCCTGTTCCATAATCATTTCCACCTTGGCCGCAGCAACAGTTTCTCTGTGCTACTGTATGCAGAGGCTCACTCAGTTCAACTGCATACATTGTATAGTAACTGCGCTATAATGGCTGAATTCCATTCATTCATAAAGCTGAGAAAAGACAGCTCAGCAGCTGGAGCAGACTTGGAT
Organism: Centropristis striata; assembly: GCF_030273125.1. Classification (NCBI taxonomy): domain Eukaryota; kingdom Metazoa; phylum Chordata; class Actinopteri; order Perciformes; family Serranidae; genus Centropristis; species Centropristis striata. Next base: position 29,772,495 of record NC_081520.1, on the reverse strand, counting down.
ATTGGTTGTTCTTTCTCTGCTACTCCTATCTTTCTGCTCTACTGTGGTCGTAACCTTGTATCTTACTGTTGGGAAATTAGCAGCCATTTTGATTAACTAATTAGATACAGTTCAGGGTTACACCAATTAATAATTGGCTATTCAGTATGAGATATCAGCCGCATAGAATTGAGAGGTTGCTACATAGCTAAGTCTTTAAAACTGTGGAACTATATATTTATTTAGCTATTTATCATTCATCACCTCATTTTTCAGGAATGTTTGCCTCTGCTTTTGTTTATCTAACTAGCCTATTTTATGTTAATTCATTCCTAAAGGTGGTAGTAGTAGGCCTATCATCATCAAACAAAAACTGTCATGGAGTTTCAAGCCTGTATATTAGAAGAAAGCTGACGGCAGGAAACACGCTGCTTCGATTTTACGTCGCAACGGCACTTTCACAGCAGTGGTTGAATTACAGATTGTAGAATTGAACTTGCAATCACTTTCTAAAATATATGAAATTGAAATAGAATAACCTTCCTGACAGTCCATAAAATAGTACCTTGTAACCTTGACCAGCTGCAACATCAAAGATTGCATTTTGATGCTATTTATAAAATAATCACAGGAATGGTGAAGGACGTACATTCTGAAGATACTAATAATATCGTTGGTTCAAATGTGAAGTCTCAGTACTGGCCTCCTGGATCCTTATGTTGTCATGTGACTGAGATCAGGGCGCTCTTTGCCGTTCACACTGCAGGCAAGAGTCTGGCCCAAATCAGATGTTTTTGCTCAGTGAGAACATAACAAATCACATGGAATCAATTTTTTTTTTTTTTTCAAATCAGACCTGGGCCTCTTCAAGATGTGGTCCTACGTCAGATCCAGGTCAGTCCACAGTCACTTTATGTCACTCTAGTCTAGGCACTGGTGGGGGGAAGTCGATCAGACGCAGTGATTACAAACATGTCAGACAGCTGCTTTGGAGGCAGTCAGTGGAAGGACAGGGAGATTTTAGACTTGGAAGTATTTGGTTTGACACTTCTGTGCAAGCTAAACTTGAGGGGTCGTATCATAACCGGTCTGTCATCAAAAGCACATTGCAAGAAACGGCGGTGTTGGGGCACTTCACAATCCCACCACTCCTGGCTCCGACTCCTCCTCCACACACACCTCCGTACAGACATTGTTAAAAATGTTGCTGTCTTTCTCCTCATCTTTCTTCTCGTTAGCATCTGCTCATAACTTTGCTGGCTTTAGCCGTAAACGTTGACTTCAGCAGCCTCCATGTTTACTTCTGTACACATCTTTGTAATTGTTCTTCTGAGCATGCGGGTCAGTTCAGGACCGCAAGCAGTTCACACTGTAGTCTGCAAAAGGCCACAATAAAAAAAAAATGTCAACAGCCAAACAAAAATATTGGATCCGAACAAAACATGTGAACTGAGCATTGAGAGCTGTAGTGTGAACGTGGCCTTGGTTGAGTTTCCCTCACACATCACTTACTGCTCTTCGAGGTAAACAGGAGGTCTGACCTCTCCGTCCATCCTCTCTCGCTCTCTTTCTCTTCCTCCTCCTCTAAAGTCAGATCCTTCATAATAAATGACAGTTGAGGATAATAGCCTTCTGTTGCTATAGAAACGAGAAAGCAGATCTTTGCGCTCTGCTGTTTGGTCTCTCTCTTTCTGTCTCCCTCTCTCTCTCTGCAGGAAAATGACAGTCGGATCTGAACTCCATGGCCTCCCCTCCCCTCTCTCCTTTCTCACCCTCTCTCAGCTCTCTCTCCTCCCCCTGTGATCCTGCTTATTTTTTCCCTTCCTTCTTACACCCTCCTTTCCCATTTTTCTTTTTCATCTCTCGTTCTTCGTCTCTCCCCTTCCCTTTCCTCCTCTCTCCGTACTACCTCAGCCCCCACGCTGCTTCTTCTCAAAGCTTAATCTGCGCTCGCTGAGCCGCCAAGTGCTACACATGCAGAAATCGGGGTCACGTTGAGTTTATGCTTGTGCTGTTTGTCACCGTCATATCTGAGGAATGGGGCTGGGTTGAACTACAAGTGATTATATGATGAGCGAAGAATGGAAAAATGCCCCACACCCCACCATCCCCACCACTCCACCGTCCGTTCAGCCCCATCTCCCCAATGCCCCAACCCTCCAGCTGCCAATACTATTGTCATGTGGCGGCTCCTTCTACTGGTTCCTCCATCCAGAACAGCCTGATGGGGTCCATGTCACTTTTAAGTTTCAGGGGGAACTTTGAGTGTTCTTTCCAGCAGCACATAATGTATCATCAAAGCTGGGATTAAAAGGTTTTTTTCCTCCTCTTCGTCTTTTTTTTTTATGGAGGAGCAGCTTTGGCTGCTGGAAGATTTAAGCTTATTAGCTTAAAGAGCAGGAGAAGGGAGTTTTCAACTGATGTATGGCAGACTTCAAAGATGGTTTAATCTGTCAGTACACATGCCCTGTACAGGCTATTTATACTGGGGAGCCATGTTTCTTCCAAATGACTTCCGCTAGCTACCCCACCGTAGCTCCGAGGTTTTCTGTTTGTCAGTGTGTCTAGACAGCTGAGATAGCTTCCCTGCACGTTAACACCATTTCCCCTGGCTAACACAGAGGTTTTTTCGCTGCTGTGAATGATGAAAGTACAATGCGTTTGATGTACTCCGTTGTTTTGTAAGATGTACAGTATCTTTTCAGCCTATTGCATAATTACTGCTGATTTCTGCCAGTGCAAGTAGGAAGTTCAAAGGAAGAAAAAAAGGAATTGAAGCAGCTGTTTTCGAAGCCCTTGTAAACTTATACTTCTTTTTCTACATTAATTCTGCTTTTCTATGTTTAAAATCCAAGTGCAGGTTCAACTCTGGTTGCATAAGATCTACATGGTTGAACAAAAGCTGTTTTATCTCGTCACACCATTAAGACAAGTGCCGTTTTCACTTCCCGTATTTGTTCCTGATAACCACAAAGAGCAGATGTTGGCATGATTGATAGCCATCATTATGGATTAGGAATGCACTTACAGTCAATCCCTGTTAATACAGAGCCCCGATTCATCTGTGCTTAGCGGGAGACCTTTAATGATCACTTTCATGATAGATTATGGAGTTTTACTCCGGATTAGCGTGAAGATTTAGGTGCAGGGCTCGTTTACATTGCAAAAATGTGTGGTCATGTTTTGACTTCTGCCAAAGGAAATGACAGAGGAATAAAACATAAGAATAAATTTGTCATTCAATTTGTAGGAGGAGGGGTAGTTTTAGTATGAAAGTCTTTAAACATCGTACACACAGTTTGATATGATTTTCAAAAGATTCCAAGAGTCCAGTATAGGCCTATTTAAGTCAATCAACATAACACATTTTTGTGTTTTAAGTCAGTATCAATGTTTTAATTAATTTCAGTTCACTTTTACAGTTTTTTTCCAATGAATGTAGTTGCCACAAGGAGAAAAAAATGAATCAGCCTACATATCACAGAATTGTCAATTCTTTACACTCTGTTTTAAACTTCAGTCCGAGCTATTTTCATAAGGAGGATTGTAGTTTCCTAACCAGAGACCAACATATGAATCGAAGACATTTCAAGTTGAAAGTGATGTGACATAAAATATACCGTTTTTTAGAGTAGTATTAGAATACATACAGCCTCAGTAGAAACACTGTTGTTATTTCTTGAGTTTGGCAGTCAACTTGAAGGGATGGGTAGATTAAGGGTCTGGACCCAGGCAACACATGAAGTACAATGTGAATTAAGTTTTTGCAGGTACATTCATTATTAGGATTGTGCAATGAACAAGGCAATAAAAGTATTTTTGCGATTGCTCAAACAGGGATGACCGGGGTGTGTGTTGTTTTTGGGGGGTTTATACATAACTTTACACACAGATTTGTTGGTGTCAGAGCTCATCCATGCATCACTGTTGTCAAGAACTTGAGCAGCATTTCTTGTATGAAAGGTAACAAAATATACAAACTTTATTTTCAAAGTTTCTGTTAAGGCCCAAATGCAAATTGTCTGATGTGCATTTTTGAAGCACACCTATTGTTTTACATGGCTGATAACGAACAAATAGCAATATAAGTTTGTGCGCCTACTTTGACCTTTCGATTTTGATGCATCAAATACAGACCCAATGATCAAAGCTGTTTGTTTTTTTGTTCTGCAGCTGCGGTGCAGAGGTGGATATCTCATGCTTGCATTAAAATCTGATAACTACTTTCATGTATAAACCCTTTTGAACTCATTGTCCCTGGCCATTTCAAAATTAAAGCTATTTATTAAACTTTCCCAAATTACCTCCCTATAAATAACCTGCAGGTGTTCACTATACACAAACGAGAATATATTTTTTAACAATAATATATTTTTTAAGCTGATAACATTGTTGTTTGCCTTTTCCTGCTTGTATTTCTTTTTTTTTTAAATGTTTTTAGTCATTCGACAGGTACAGAGAGTGAGAAATAAGGACTTTTTCTTTTTCCAAAAACAAAAAAACAATCCCTTTTCCCCTCCTCCCCCCTCCCAGTCCTACATAGTCTTGTTACAAATCAGAGAAAGTGAGAAATAATACACGTCCTTCCTTTTTCCCGTAGGCAGATAGACAAATAAATGAGTACATAGAAAACAACAACATACAGAGATATAGCATTGTCCATGGGTTGAAATGAGGCAGAGAGAGAAATGAAATATGGTGAGAGGTTCATTTCCAGAGGTGAGCATTTAATTTATCCTGTAGTGTCTTCAATTTAGCTATGTAACTAATCATACAGCCAAAAACAGAAACACATTTTTCAGGTGTTCCCCTCAGATATAATTTAATTTTCTCCAGGTCTAAATACAGCATGAGGCCTTAAGCCAAAGGGAAGTTTTGGGGGCAAATGGCGACTTCCAATCCAACAACATTCTTCTATGTGCCAATAAAGATACAAAGGCGATACTATCCTTATACTTCTTCCTAATTGGGTCTGATAATACTCCAAAAGATGGCCAATTCTGCACAAGGTGTCAACTTAATATTTAGTGCTTCTGCAAGATGTTTAAAAATAGCTGTCCAGTAAACTTGCAGAACAAAACATGTGTGTCATGAATTGGTAAAATAAATACGGTGGACAACCTTAAATTGTATCAAATTAAGCCTGGGGCAAGATGTACTGCTATTTACTCGAGTTAATGCAGAGTCCCAGTCACTGTCATCTATAACTCTGCCAAGTTTTTTTTTTTCTTTTCTGATTTTATCAAGAGATGTTTCTCTAAGATGGGAGACTAAGATATATATTTTTGATTTGTGGGAATGTCCAAAACCGAGTCAATTACTGAGTTAGGCGGAAGTTTGGGGAAAGAGGAGCTATTTGATTTAACAAAGCTACGGACCTGGAAGTATCGAAATAGATGAGATTTTGGAAGGTTATATTTTTCACATAGTTCACTGAAGCTGGCGAAGACATTATTAATATAGAGGTCCCTTATCCTGACAAGGCCTGAACTCTGCCATAGAGAAAAGGCATTGTCTGTGCTGGAAGGAAGGAAGAGAGGATTATTATGGATAGGGCAGTGATTAGACATTCCTTGGAGTCCAAAAGTACCCCGAAATTGAAACCAAACTTTAAGGTTGGAGATGACAATTGGGTAACATGTAAACTGTGATGATTGAAAGGGCAATTTTGATGTAAGCAGGGCTGAGATTGAGGTAGAGCAAGATTTTGCTTCCAGTTTACACCCGTTTAATTTAGGTTTGTGGATCCAGAGAGTCATTTTGTGTATGTTAGCTGCCCAATAGCAGAGTCTTAAGTTAGGGAGTGACAAACCACCTACGGAACTATGCCTTTGTAAAAACTCTCTCTTTTATCCTGGGAGTCCTGCCTTTCCATATAAGATGAAATTGGTCTTTTTATAACACAAAAAACGGAATAGGTAAAAAGATGGGCAAACATTGGAAAAAATATAGAAAGCATAGAAGTACGTTCATTTTGATGCAATTTACCCTGCCTGCTATAGTTATATGCAAATTATTCCACCTTTCCAAGTCTGATTTAAGTTTGTCGATTAGGAGTGGAAAGTTGTTCTTGTATAAATCTGACATCTTACAGCAGATATGCACACCTAAATACTTAAAGCTGTTTTTAGAAATTTTGAATGGGAGGTACACATCAGGGATCTCGAGAGCTAAGTTATTTACAGGAAAGCATTTTTTTCTTTGAGAAGTTCAATTTATAACCAGAAAATGTACCAAAGCTGTTTAGCAATTCAATTGTCTTAGGGATGGTAGTTAATGGATCAGAAATAAACAATAATAAATCATCCGCATATAAGGAAAGTGTATGTTCCAAACCATATCTGTGGATTCCTTTAGAAAAACTGGCCAATTTAAGTGCAATAGATAAAGGTTCAATCGCTAGGGCGAACAGCAGTGGGCTCAGAGGGCACCCTTGGCGGGTTCCTCTGCTAAGTGTGAAGTATTGGGATTTCATCCCATTAGTGGTTACGGATGCTTTAGGGGAGGAGTATAAAAGTGCAATCCAAGATATATTCTTAGACTCAATGCAGAACCTCTTGAATACCTCCAACAGATAACTCCACTCCACCCTATGGGGCTCTATGGGGCTTTCTCTGCATCCAAGGAGACCACCACTTCTGGTGTCTCCACGGACGCTGTGGAAAAAAGAATGTCGAGGAGACGGCGAATGTTGGAGAAAGAGTGTCGGTTTTTCATGAACCCAGTATGATCGGTTGAAATTATGTTTGGCATAATTGATTCAAGTTTTAAGGCCAGTGCTTTAGCTAAAATCTTATAATCAGCATTTTAAAGAGAAATGGGACGGTAAGAACTACAATCAGAATCTTCTTTGCCCGATTTTAGTAATAAGGTTATTGATGCCTCTGTGAGAGTTTGAGGTAGGGCTCCCCGGTCCAGAGAGTCGTTGAACATGTCTAAAAGGAGAGGGATTCATTTATCAGCAATTTTTTTTGAAAAACTCTATAGGACAGCCGTCTGGGCCAGGGGCCTTACCACTTTGCATTAACTTAATTGAATTGAAAATTTCTAAGGGTCGATCCATTTCGCTCTTCTGAGTAGGGGATATGGTTAGAAATTTCAAGTTGTCCAGCAAACTCATCATGTTTGTTTTGTTGGTTGATGATTGTGAAGTATATAGTTCCAAGTAAAATGTTTTAAAGGTTTCATCTATGACACATGGCATTACTGTAAATTCACCTGAAGGGGTTCTAATCTGTTTCATTTGCTGGGATACGGATTGGCTTTTAATTTGACGTGACAGATGGCGTCCTGCCTTCTCACCATGCTCATAAAGAAATCCACGTGATCGTGACAAAAAATTTCAGTTTCTTGTGTTGACATTAAGTTATAGGTCAGTTGAAGGTTTTGTCTCTCCTTGTCTAATTCAGGGGATGGAGATAGATCATTTCTTGTCCAATTCTGTTATGCTTTCCATGAGCTGTTTCTGTTTTTGTTTTTTCAGTTTATTTAGTCTCGTAGAGTAAGATATGATTTCTCCTCAGACTACCACCTTTAGTGTCTCCCAAAGCAGAGATGGGGATATGAGATTATACTTCATCAATTACTTTTGAGATTGTTTTGCAGAACCCATCATCGTTCAGCAATGCACAATTCAACCTCCATGAAGGGCGTGTTTTTGTAAGAGTGTAAACCAAAGGTCGAGTAGCAATGGAGCATGGTCAGATATCACAATCGCTGAATATTCTATGTTATCGACAACAGGAATAAAATAATTATCAATGTAAAAGTAAACAATTCTTGAGAATGTTTTATGGACCTGAGAGTACAAAGAAAATAGTTTTTTTTATCAGGATATAGAAAGCGCCATGGGTCCACACCTCCTATTTGATCCATAAATGATGAAATTACTTTTTTTAAACGTCATTTTTGAGGGGGGATCCTGCCTTGGGCATGATTTGTCTAACAAAGGGTATATTGTACAATTACAATCCTGCTTGTATTTCTGTTGTATATATTTTTCCTTTATTTTTCTTTGTTTTTATACATTGTGGGTTTACTGTCCCTTTTATTAAAACTTTTATTAAAGTCTTCAAATCGTAAATACAGATAATTGAAAAAAAGAAAAGGGAAATAAGGAGAACAGGAGAACAGCATGTTGCCAGGCAGCATTTCATTGTTTAGAAAAAAGGACAATTACAATAATACTCATAAAATGGGCAGATGTGTGTATTATTTCTTTTTTTTTTTTTTAATTATTATCCCCGGCTCTTCATTCCCTCTAGTAACTTCAGTAACAATATACATTGTGTTTTATAAACACACACACACACACACACACACACACACACACACACACACACACACACACACACACAAGATCTTTATTGTCTTCATATTCAAGTACATAAATATAATTATATATATATATATATATATATATATATATATTTATGTACTTGAATATGAAGACAATAAAGATCTTTCTGATTCAGCAGTCCATCAGCAGATGATAAATACAGTGTTTGCTTCATGACTGAAAGAAAATTAATTCATAATATTCTCTGTAACCCTGTAAGAATATTCTGGAGAACAACCTGGTGCTTTTCCTCCAACAATGCTCCAGAGTCCTGGATTCTATTCTATAATTGTTGCTGCAGATAGCATGAATTTTACTTATTTAACATGAAGTGTGACATTGTGATTTCATGCGTCTGACAGACTGTGTGTGACTGTATGTGTCACATGTCTTCGAAGAGCTGTTAAGTGCTCTGGAAATAGAATCCCATCTTCTCTCTCTCTCTCTCTCTCTCTCTCTCTCTCTCTCTCTCTCTCTCTCTCTCGCGCACACACACACACACACACACACACACACACACAAGCAGAAGGTTTGTTTTCCAGCAGTGTTTCGTGATTCTATTATCATTGTTCACTATCTGATTTACCTTACAACCAGACATTAGCATGTTGCAGTAGCTAATATCTTCTTTGTGCTCCACAGGGACCACTTCTCTCATCCTGGGTGCTGGCTCATAGCTCTGTCTCATAAACATGCCAAAACTTTAACATACAGTATGTGAACTAATTATAAGAGCCAAATGTTAGCAAGACAATCACATTTTCCAATAGTTTCTATGATTGTTACAACCCTTATTCCAAAAAAGTTGGAATGTTGTCTAAAACATAAATAAAACAACATTATCCTTTGTGATGTATATTCAGTTGAAAGCTTTACAAAGACAGTATATTTTATGTTCAAACTGATAAGCTTTTGTAAATATATACTGTGTGGATTCTGAATTACACAGTGACCCAATTTTTCTGGAATCAGAGTTTTAAGAAGACCCTCCCCTGCTTTATTGGTGTTCTTTGGACTTTCCTAAGCGCTTAGAAAAGCAAAGCTGTATATATAAATATATTAGCAATGTGTGTTTCAGGGGGAGATAACCGTTCAACAGTAGATGCCATATAGAAGTGGTGTACAGTACATCATCTGAAAACTGTGAACCTGAAGATGAATGTCAGATGCAGCTCAGCACTCTGTGTGTTTCTTAGTTAGGCACTGATTTAAATATTGAGATCATGTATGAGGGTTAAGAATATTATGATGGGAGTGTATGAAGGCCATCCCCATGCTCAATGATTTCTCAAAAGTTGATGGAACAATTGTTAGGTTGATGTTACACAGATTTGGGGGTAAATTACCATTTGACCAGTCACAAATTGTTAAAAAAAACCTGTCAAATATCCCTCCAAAATACCACATTAACACACCACAACCTTGAGAAACATCATACAAAAATCCATGCTGTGATGTGGTATTCAAAGCTTTTGACATACTTTAAGATTTCTGCAAGAATTGCATTTTTCAGTGGTTGGATGGTGAGCACATATATTCAGGAAACTGCTGCCTTATTGTCAATATGTGGGAAAGCCATCCATCCTCTGAATGGCCTACATCTCTACTTTGTGTTTGCAGAGATTCACGAGGCTGTGATTATCCCAAAGGTCACAACAGATAACTTTATACAGTGAGGTCAAGTTTTAAAAACTCACTACAATGAAATGGCCACTTTGGGGACTTATATCATTACACATGAAAAAGACTGGGTTCACTGAATGCACAACAATCTCAGCTTTCCAGTAATATATGACAACTTATGCATATCCATCACTGTTTATGGACCCCAGTATGGAGACATATTCAAATACAATTACCAAATATAACACATTTGGACTGCATGTGAACAACGGTGTTGAACGTTGATTGGAAAGATGAAGTTATTAAAGTGCCTTGAGACACTGAAGTCTAATTTTAACTTGGACAAACAGTAATGTCAATCTTTTGACCTCTAGCAGAGAAACACAAGAGTCTCCTGACTGAACTCTATACAATTGTTATCATGGTCGGAAATCACATTAGCCTCTAAATTCAATATGCATAGCTTGTGTTCTGTATCTAAAGTCCACATCTCATTTCCCTGAAAACCAGTGGGAGGACTCTAACAAGTCGAGGTGCCACACAGTGACAGGTATGCAGAAAGGTAGCCTATGGTGTCTCAAAAGGTGTGAAGCCGGATTTAGCTCCTCTTCACATCTGATGGCTGCTCCGATGGGGGTTAGAGGCATGGAAGGAGCTCTTTGTTTATCAGAAAGTATGAAATATAGAGTCCTGGTTGCTCAGTTGGCTTAGGACATGCAGATTCCCAAGGTTTAGGCCTTAATGGTGACATTACTCATAAAAAATCACATTACACACCTACATGGAGACAGATAAGAAGGGAGGACATTTGGCAGCAAGGATGTGAAGGGGACCTTAGAATTTGTGAATAAAAGAAAAATTGAGAAGTCAAGAATGTTCAAACCAAAGAGGGTGGAGACCAGACTCAAACATAAAACAAACAAACCCCTGCATTAATTCTGAAGTGGAGGCACTTCTGTGGGAGTTGATACAGAAGTGGATATAAAATACACACAGAATACAGGCCAGGGTGGCTCATCTGGTGCAGCCTAAGCTCATGTATTGAAGCAGGGACTAACCACCACAACCACCAGAAATAATACAAATACAAACAATATCCTTATTTTATATATTTATTGGATTTGGGTTGTAAATAAATGGGGATGGTTATTTATATATTGGTGGTAATTAAATTTGGGAACGGTGTAGATATATATATATATATATATATATATATATATATATATATTCGTTTTACGTGTAGCTAGTCCTTTTCGGACACTTAAACTTGTTTTGTTTGCTTTTACCCTCCAGCCGTGGAAGACTTGAGCATTATGTTTATGTTCATTCATTCATGTCTATATCTTATATCTTTGCATGCAATATTTTACTTGTGAAAAAAAAAAAAATAATAATAAATAAATAAATAAAAAAGTCTGATCCTGGAAATTCCAAGGCTGCAAAAATAATTACTGGAAAAATATTTTTTTTAAAAATAGTGTATATCTTCTCAAAACTTTATTAATCATTCTCTTCCAAACATATCACAATGAAAATGAAGCCACAATTAACAGAGGACTGTGTATTACGATATTGTTCAGGCAGAGGTGGCCCAAAAGTTGACATCATTCTGCTTCAAACGTGTTTTTAACAGTTTTGAAGACAGTGGGATAGCAATTGAGAAATTGTGCTAGTGATATATATACTATTTTTGCAGGTGGCGAAGTTAATGGATTTTGGAAAATGTGGTATGAAAGCAATGAAAAATGATTCACAGGTTGGTCCACATGGACTCCTGCTTGACTGACTGTGTGAAGAGTTTTGACACTTTTGAACGTTGTATGTTAGCAAAAACTGTAATATCTCAATGTCAACTGGATTGAAATTAATATTTATTTGATTGTGGATCTGGTACAGGTTCTCAGTAGAGCATAGTGATGATGCCTTTTATGTCAGGTTACAAAGAGTTGACTGAACTCACTGATCAGCTGTTCTGGAACTGAAAACATTCTCATCTCTGGGTTATCAGACTCAGAGTTCAGGGTAAGGCTCAACCTGCAACCTGTTGTTGTAGTGTGTGTGTGTGTGTGTGTGTGTGTGTGTGTGTGTGTGTGTGTGTGTGTGTGTGTCTTAGCCTCAATGTTTGTCCCATTCCCGCTCTGAGACACGAGTACAGTAGACTTCATAGACCCAGGAAATATTTTAATTTCCATACAGTCCAGCATTAAAGGGAGACTATATAATGGCTGGAAATAAAGAGCAGGTTTGTGTGTGTGTGTGTGTGTGTGTGTGTGTGTGTACAGAGCGAGGCTGGGAATGCTGTGTGTGGCAATTGGCCTCCTTTGATCTCGCCCTCTCCCTTGTCCCATTTCAAAAGAATCCCCTAAGAAGAAAAGTGTGTGTGCTGGAGGGGAAGGAAAAAAGGTAGGAGGAGGAAGAAGAAGAGGAGGAAGGAGGAGGAGGGGAGGCGGTGAGGACCACTGAAGTGTGAAGAGTGTGCAACTTTCTCCCACTGTCTTTCATTGCTCTCTCACTCTAAGAATGCTATTATGTCTGTGGAAAGTGGGAGAACGAGCAAGCGTTTGCTCTCTCTCTCTCTCTCTCTCTCTCTCTCTCTCTTTCCCTCCTTAGTTTCTTAATATAGGAAGCTGGTTCCCACAGGCTGAACAATACGTTAGCCAAGCGGAGCAGCATTGTCTGAGGGGAGGATTTGGTGGAACTGAAACTATACGACCATACAGGAGCTGCTTATGGCTGCAGGGGACATAGGAGCTCTATAGTACAAACGGAGGCTCCTCTGATATAGCTTAAACAAAGAAACTTCTAACTCCAAGCTAACGAACAAAATTTTAAAATATACTAGTAATCTGTTTTATCCATTCTCAAATAAAAAAAAGCCTAAATGTGCCATATGTGTGTAACAAATGTTATCAACCCAAAAGTTGAGCCATAATTGAGCATGAAATAGACTTTAGTGAGAAAACATTAATGTTCTGAACCCTTTTTCACCCTTATTTAATTGGTTTACTTAATTGATTAATTAAGTCTTTTTTTTTCTGATTTTATGACCAACTTGACACACAATTTGCATCTCAAATTAATCTTCAAGTTGACTGATTTCAGATGACACTACTTTTACGCGACATTTATTTTTGACCTGCTTTCTCCCCCTAAATATCCACTGCCCACAAATCCTCAATAAAATGTGGGGTTAAACTTCAAGGTTTTTCTGCAAAAACAAAAGAGAATTTTTATATCATGCCACTTGGTTAAATTTGACTGTATGTGTGTGTTTATTAGACCCAAACACCCAATGTACCAACGAGCTGTAAATGAGATATATCACCGTCACCCTGAAAGTAACTGCAAGCTGTGCCAGTACGTGTTGGACAGTCATGTGTATGTTCTCTGTACATATGACTGCATAAGTAATGTGTCTAATTAATACTGCAGCTGCCAATCAACCAGGGCTGTAGGAAAGACCAACTGAATCAAGTCCGAGACCAGGTCCAGTCGAGTCTAAGTCAAGACCAACTTCAAAGACAGTCAGACCAAGTTCAGAGCAACTTGGGTCTAATAAATAAACATAAATAATCTATTGATTAACAATATTGATCTGTATAACAACATCAAATGTATCATGTTCGTAAAATCAGCCAGTCAGGCAACAGCTAATCCTGAATCAACAGCCAGGAATAATTCCAACAAGTCCCAAGACACGTGTGAGACTCAAAAAAGAGGTATGAGATCGAGAATGCACTTTACTACTACAACCCTGCAAACAATTGTGTCTACGGTGGCATGAAGCACAAATTATTCATTTTGCAGCACTAGTTTTGAATAAATGTATTAATGAGTGTAGAATAATTTGTGTTGAAGTTGTTGTAACATGATTTTAAATACCTTTAAGACATTTTTTTTTTTACATTTTAAGACATCATACTGCATATATTCTCTATATGATCCACTCTGTTGAAGCTTGATGATGCCTAAATTGATCACAGCATTCAAATATAAGCATTTCTTATGCATATTTCCTATCTTAACTAAGTCCTATCTTATCTTTGAGAAACTGACTGGACTTTAAAATAAACCCTGTATAATTAGAGGACAGTTGTATATTGTTTGTTATCCATTGCTGTTTATATGCCCTTAAATAATTGCAATTATTTACAGGCAAGTGGACATGAAAATAGAATAATCAAATTATTCACTTGTTTATACACAGCATGAGTTTGTAATGAAGGGCCAGCTGGTGACTCCAGGACATGTTGGTGTGTTGGAGAGCAGCTATAAGGTCCTCTGCAGCACACTGCAAGCTCTCTCACTTATTTTCACACTCTGGCTCACAACAGCCGGATCAGAGGCGAGGCAGGGCCAGCCAGTAATAAGCCAGCGGCTGATACATATAGAGGAACAGTGGAGGAGGAAATTACAGATGCTATCAGCCAAGTTCAAGAACATGCTTTTTTTCCTCTCCCCCTCCCCCTCTCCCCCCTCTCTCTCTCTCCCTTTCTCCCTCCCCGTCTCTCCCCTTCCTGTGATTCTTTTTCTCTGCTCTTTCTTCTTCTACGGGCTGCTGCACAAACGGCAGTCAGCAAGGTATGCGACTCTCCATTCACAGCAGCCAGCAAGGGGTCCCTCACTTCAAATTGGCCCCCTGTTCACGGGATTTCAACGTCCCCCACTCTTCCCGCTTGCCGCCCCCGCCAAAGCCTCGCCTCCGCCTCAAACGCCACCCCGCCCCACACAGCGGATGAGCATGACTTGTGTGTGTGTGTGTGTGTGTGTGTATGTGTGTGTGTGTGTGGAGGGGTTACAGCTCTGTAACGACTCTGTCCCATTGCTGAGCAGTTTAGTTTGGATCGTAACATTTAAAACAGAAAACTGTACTAAACTATGATGGTGCAAAGTAATCAACCAGGAATGTGCGCCTGCATGTTGTCGCTCTGCAATTAAACTTTTGAGGGCTATCTCTGCAGCCTTTGTGTTTCACATTTTTGAGGTCTACCAATTGTCTTGGTGTCCAGGTTGGCTATTGGTCAAGTTGTTCCTGGCAGCTGATTCAGGATCAGTTGTCCAGAACATTGCCTAACTGGCTGATTCTAACATGATGCTTTAGATTAGTTTGCTGTTAGAGGATAGATAGATCAATAACCTTTAAGACATTATTGATTTTTATGGACTTGCCTGGGACATGATTTACTCTGGACTTGGTCTTGGCTTGGACTTGACTGGATCTGGTACTCAACTTGACTTGGACTTGATTAAGTTGGTCTTCACTACAGACATGAGGAACAAGGAAGCAAGTAGAAAAACAGATATGTGCTGTAACAGCTATTGTAAAAGAATTAACACCTCTTGTGTCTTTTCCTGTTTTCTACCTTCCTGGTTGCTTTCATCTGATTTGTCCAGAGCACCACTGACAGCTCCCACAAGGTTGAGAGTGAAACATGAGTGTGTAAGACCTGCAGACGAAAGGGCTGGGTGAGCGACCACCCCCTTTTATAACCCACAAGTCCGAAAAAACATTGCAAATATTCCCCTCCTGCATGCCTTTATAGTTGATAAAACGTGGTGCCCTCTCCCTCAGAAAGAGTCTCCTCTATCTTTGCTCATTGGGAGAACTAAAGCAGTGACAGCCGAGTGGGGTCAACCACATGCACATCTTTTTAAATTGCTGAGGCTGCAACCTTGCCGGTGAAAGTTCACCAAAATTGAATTCTGCTTTGCCACCAGAAGCAAATGCTCAATTCATCTTTGACTTGCATAGGATAGAGGTGAACAGGAGGTGAATATTTGATAATTTTATGGATGTGTGACTTTTTTCCAAATTAGATTACAGAGGAGTGGTACCATTGTACCAGTTCTCCAAACAAAGAAAGTAAACCAAACTTGTTTTCATTTTCATTCATCAGCCTGTATTTTCTGAATTAATATGAATTTAAAAAGTAGGCCTACAGAAAATGTGTTCCATGTCTCATGACCTTACAGTTAAAAAGAAAGTTATTTCTGTTCGTGAAACTGCATCTCTTTGAGCTGAACAAGTCTAAATTAGATTTGTGCCATGAGCAAAAAGAAATTACCTAGCCTCAGAGCTGAGCTGATACAAGTTCTCACTGTCTCACCTTTAGATTTGTTGGGATGATTCCAACAAAAGTTATTATTACATTTACTGTATCTTTGCTCAACAGCGCTAATAGAGGTCAAACATGTGACCTTAAAAATGTAAAGTAAGAGAATATTGATTATGCTTAGGCATATATGGTCCTCATAAGTGTAGAAATACAAGTACACACACACACACACGCACACACGCACGCACGCACGCACACACACACACACACACACACACACACACACACCCAAACACACACATCTTTCTCTTTCATAAAGTTCCCTCTCCTCCTCACTGGGAGTTTTTTTTTTTCATAGGGGGGCTGGCACTCCTGTGTCCCTGCAGCTGCACTTTTGGCTTCCTCACTGGTTCTCAAGGGGCAAATAAAACCCTATTATATCTTTGAGGGAGGGCTGCATTCAGGCTGTCATGCAGACGCTCAGATGAAACGCAGCGCAGCCAGTCACAGGCTGCTGCAGTATGAATGAACAGCGGCCGTTAGAAGTTGCGCCCTCTCAACCAGGTGGCTCCCAAAGGTTTTTACAGACGGCTGAATCTACAAATCTCTAAACTAACAGAATCAACGGCGATATGCAGAATAACTACACCGTGTTCTTCAGGATTTTATCAGAAAACTTAAGCTAATCATCCCCCGTCAGAGAGGGCTGTTTTGGTTGTTCATCATTATTACAGAAGCATGACAAGTTTTCCTTTAAGGATTAGCTTGAATTTCTTCTAATTCATGACTGATGACCATATTATCCGTTGTGACATTGTAATTATTCATAGGGGAAATGTATGTCGGCCCACAATGCCATTAGGGAAGTTGTTACTTTTTCCCCCCTGCAGTTGCAGTGAAAAGCAGTTGTGAAGTTACAGCTTTAGTTGCTGTATTTTTATTCTTTCACACATGACACATCACGCTTACACTTAGATCTGTGACAACTGCATATCCTAACCCAGTGTTTAATCTATATAAATATTCTGTCTTCATATACAGATCTGTAGGCGACAGAGCCAGATTTTGGTACCAGAAGTACTGTGGGTTTTTTTTGTATTTTGTTGTGGTTTGTGTTCTTTTGTCTCTTTCTAGAGACCGCCTCTTCCACCTCCCTCCCTACGTGGTTTTTCCTATTTTCCTGGGTTTTTAACATCAGTGGTTACTCCCTCATCCCTCGACCAAATCGGGGAGATAAGATATTTGGGGGCTCGTTTGGGATTTATTTGAAATAGGATGCCTGTTGTTGTGATAATGTGATGATTTACTCAGTATGATGTGCAGTGCCTGTTGAGAACATTTTGCAGTGCCTGTTGAGAAGATTTTGCTCTTTTTTTTGTTCATGCTGAGTGTGACAGTGTTATGTTTTAGGATGCTGTTGCCCTTTATTGTCTTGTTTCTGTTAAATGAAAAATGGAAAACGTAATGAAACGTTATAAAAAAACGAACTCAAGTATGTAGCAACTATTTCGATGTATCCCATCCTATGATCCCATCTCGAACTTGTCACGTCTCATGTTGCTAATTGGACTGTAAACAATGAGCAGTGCACAGAAGCTGAAATGTCATACCAGAACTTCCACTGTAGAACGAATAACAAAAAAATACAAGCCCTCACCTCACAGCAACAGGGTTCTGGGTTTGAACCGGCTGTCCTGGTCCCTTCTGTGTGCAGTTTGCATGTTCTCTGGGTTTCTCTCCAGGATCTCTTCCAAAGACTGCCCAGAGGTGTGAATGGTTTTCTGTCTCATAGTGTCAGTGACCTGTTTAGGGTGTAACCTCGCTTCGCCCAGTGTCAGACTGGATTGGCTTTCCTCCAATAAGCTATCCACAATATTGTCAGCCCAGATGTGATGCACCTGCATTTGTGTACTTTGTGCACATGGTGTTACCTCACATTAAAAATAAACTGAAAGCGGGATAAAATATAAAAACATGTTTTGGAGCATGAGAGTTATGTGTCAACGAAGGCGTATGCTGACAAAATCTAAAAAAAGTCAAAGGATTTTTATTTTTTTTAATGGTGCCATTAAAGATTAAACCTAGTTTTTAGGTGGTAAACAAATCGCAAACTCAAAGAGAAATAGCAAAATTGACTTTAAATGGATATAAATTGAAGTAAATACAATGATGCAGTCTGTTTCCTTTACTTACTGCATGCTATATTCTTTCCCTAAGTTGATTCTAATGTGCAATGTGAAATTTGATTTGAAACATCTTATTTAAAAGTCTCCTAATCACCATTGTGACTCTCACCATGTCCCTCTCTGTGAAATCATTTTTCCGTCTGTAGCTCTCGCCTCTAAGTTTTGTTGATAACAGTTTGAGCAGAGACTCTGGTCGCCCACATACAAGCCGGTCTTTGCAGCGGACGACTGCAGCCAGCTGCCTTACGACATGCTGCAGCCGTCTGCGCTTGGTTGCAGACATTGTTTGTTTTTCTTACAGATAGGTGCCGGGGTTGTTTAATGCTCGGATGAACCACGCTGCATGATACAATCGCTGTGTGTGTGTGTTCACCGTGTGTTTGTCATGTTAAGCCACGGGCATGACACACCACCAAACCATAAAAGGCCTCATATTACACACTATTTATATCCAATTGCGAGGAACTACATAAACAGTCTTTGCCGTAGGTGTTTTGTAGCCTTATTTTTTTTTATCTCGCCTGCCCGACTAAATGTGCATTTTCAACCCACCCACATAGAGATAAGCACAATCACAGGGCACTTATCAGTCACTACAGACACTGAGGAAAGCCACAGGGACTTTATCCAAACAGCCACTTGTCTACCACGCTCATACTACACCTATTACTGCAGGGATTTACACATGTTATCAAAGCCACACACACACGCACATACATATATATATATACATATATATATATATATATATATATATATATATACATATATATATATACATGTGTCCATACAGTACCAAGCACTAAATAAGACAGAAAAGATTTGGTTTAAAATTATAATTATTTAGAAAGAATCAGACATTAATTAGTTATTTTTTACACATGCATATTATGTATAACCAATTGAACACAAGCACAAACCCTTTCATATTACATTTGATAGTGCAAGTGAATTTAATTATATGTTGTAAATGTACTGTACTGTAATGTGCTTTTTGTGAAAAAGATTGACCAGATTGACACTATTGTGTTAACTGATTTGTAATAATTAATCTACACTCACCGCCCACTTTATAAGCGAGCGAGGTGTACCTAATGAAGTGGCGTTGTGGTCTTCATCTACTTCAAGGTTGGACGTTCAGAGATGGTCTTCTGCAGACCTTGGTTGTAACCAGTGGTTATTTGAGTTCCTGTTGAACCAGTCTCCATTCTCCTCTGACCTCTAGCATCAACAAGCATCAAGGCTCTCTGGATATTTTCTCTTTTTGGGACCATTCTCTGTAAACCCTAGAGATGGTTGTTAGATCAGCAGTTTGTGAAATACTCAGACCAACAACCATGCCACGTTCAAAGTCACTTAAATCACCTTTCTTCCCCATTCTGGTGCTCGCTTTGATCTTCAGCAGCTCGTCTTCACCATGTCTACATGTCTAAATGCATTGAGTTGCTGCCATGTGACTGGTTGGTTAGATGACTGCGTTAATGAGTAGTTCAACAGGTGTACATAATAAAGTAGCCTGTGAGTGTATATACAGTTGCATGAAGTGAACATATGTTCACTCCCATGCTTGGTAAGAGAGATGAAAATATGGATGCCACTCTGCATTAAGTAGCCTATTTAGCTTAGCTTAGCATACAAACTGTAAATGGGGGAAACAGCTAGCCTGGCTTTGTCCAAAATTCAAATATACAATTACTGACACCCCTTAAGTAGACAATTAGTGATTTTAGAGAGAGTCTTAGTCATCTCAGTTGCTGAGTGTAACTGGATTTTAATCACAGTGAACCAGCCTTGTGTTCACATGCAGACTGAGCAGTCTGCCTAGCAACAGGCTCTCACATTAACACCTACCTGTAGCTGCTGCCAGGTTTGGCATGTGTGTGTTTCCGCCATGTGGGAAATTAAGTCATGTGAGTGAAGCGCGGGTGGGAGGTGTGTATGTGTGTCATATTTGTGTAAACAATTAATTATGTTGTCCCGTGTGATGAGGATTTGATTGCCTCTTCAGGTCTGTACCAAATTACTGAGCTACCTACAGATTTAATGTGCATACATTTTAAATTACATTTCCACTTTATTTTCTACGTTTTATATTCAACAAAATGATTACAGATTATTGCATGAGCTGCTAGTGCTTGTGTTCATTTGATCAGACAGACAAAGCTTGTGTCAAAATGACACATTACTTTTAGTCAAAATGATGCTGCTAGGTCATCTGATTTCACCCCATCTAATCCAAGAAGGTTCCCTAACAGTCCAGGGCTTGTGGTATTCTGGCCCAAATGACTGCAAAGTACTATCATACAAATTTATGGACAGTGTGTTTACCAGTGGTGAAAGAAGTATTCAGATCCCTAACTTACAGTACTAAAGCACTAATACCACATTGTGAAATTACTCAAAGGAAAAATCCTGCATTCAAAACCTACTAGAGCATTAAGCATTAAAATGTACGAGTAGTATCAAAAGTAAAATAACTCGTTATGCAGAATGGCCCCACTCAGATTGTTTTATATGTTCTAAATAAATTAGATTATTTGTACTGATGCATTTATAATATGCAGTGTTTCAATTTTCTCACGGTAGGGCTCGTTTCAACTACTGTTGTGAGTTTTCATTTATAAACATGCATAATCATTTTAAATTGATCATGTTTTTCATCATAAATCTTGACCTGAAAAGAAACTAAGGTTGGGAGCTAAATGAGTAAAAAGTACATTATTTGCATCAAAATTTAGCGAAGTAGAAATATAAAGTTGCATCAAATGGAAATACAAATACTCAACCGTTTCCAAACAGGCTGTGCACCACCCTAAAGGGAATGTTTTGTCTAATTGCACACAGTGATGATACACTGCAGTTTAATTCTCACCGTGGAGTTCAAAACAAGTGCTTCCTTCTATTAAAACCAGCAGATGGATCTTACAGTAGGGATATAAAAGCCTGAAGTGTCTCTGATGGATGGACTTATGACGATTACCCCTTATCTTCAGGCACGATATGACTACTGTATAAAAACAGTAAATGTCCATATTTATATACTTACATATTATATTTAATCATTCTGCTAATTTGATTCAATCATACTGCTCAATGAAGTTAAATTGATGCCCAGTGATGATTTTGTATGTGTAGTAGGCCAGACGCTCAGTAATACTGTCTGCTCGCACCAAGCCCTCACTCAGCCACCCACCGACTGTGGCTCTCCTCCTTTTGGCCCCTTAATAACTAAAAAAAAAGCACCCTTTTCTTCACTCTTGCCATTCATGCACTTCCTCCTTCTACTTTCACCTCTCTTTTTTCCATCTCTCTCTCACAGCACCCTTTCCCGCTTTCTCCTTTATTCCTTTATTTGCGCTCACATCCCCACCTCTCATCCCATCTCTCCCTCTGTTCCCCTTCACCCTCTTAACTCAGCGTCCATGCTGGGCCGAGCCACTGCTATCTTCTTTGCATGAAAGCTCACTGATATTTTCTTAAGTGAAGTGGCCTTACACTGTGCAGATTAGTAAGCCTGGGTCGGACTTTGGAGTTTCCAGGGAAAACTAAATCCCTATAAAGTCCCAAAGGAGCATCGAGTCGAGCATCGCTGCACACAGCATCGGTTTCTCACACACCGCCCTCTTCTCTTTTCATGGCGACACAGTAAACAGTTAACCACGAGGTAAATGCCCATTTACTGAATGTTGAATGTGACAATTTGCTGCTTTTCTCTGTTCTGTTGTTTCAGACAAAATGAGCAATTTCATGATGCCATGTTGAACACAAAGAAACTGTAAAACAGGAATTTTATAGCTGATAGAATAATCAATAATAATAATGATAATAATAATAATAATAATAATAATGAGTGTTGGATGTAGAAGTTTCAGGGAAACTCGTTGCTGGGAGGAAGACACTAAAACCATCTTAGAAAAAAAGGATGAGTCATAAACAAACTTAAAAAAGTATTGTTAAATAGGATGAAAATTGGTGCAGCAGAACCAATGATAAAGGCTTTTTTGTCTTCTTCCTTCTCAAAGTCTGGTGTATACATTACCCACAATGCAACTTTGACGTTTGTACCCTGGAGCAGAGGTGGACTACAGGGGTCTGGTAAGTTTTACTCAAGTCACATCACTTGAGGTACTTTTGCAACACTCCTACTAACACACTCTGATGTGTAAAACCAGTGGAGTTCCCCAATTATTCATTCATTATCCTTAACCGATTATCCGCACTCGGGTCGCGGGGGGCTGAAGCCGATCCCAGCTGACATTGGGCGAGAGGCGGGTACATCCTGGACAGGTCGCTGTCATTCACACCTATGGACAATTTAGAGTCACCAATTAAACCTAAGTGCATGTTTTTGGACTGTGGGAGGAAGCCGGAGTACCCGGTGAGAACCCACACTGACTCGGGGAGAACATGCAAACTCGACCCTTGCTGTGAGGCGAGACACTACACTACCCGTTCCCCAATTAATAATCTCTTTTTTTTTTTTTAGTATGAAGAATGTAGAATTCAGGATCAATAAAGAATTTGCACTGATTTCCTATCCTTATTATATTGTATATAGCCATAGCATTTTCTTATGTGTTGTATTTATATTCTATTTCACCTTAAACATTATTTCCATTTATCTATTTTTTTTATTTGTTGCTTTGTGCTGCTCCTGTAACACAAAATGTACCCTTGTATATTAATGAAGTATGTCTATAAGGAAAAAATTTTGGCACTTTATATGCCGCAGGAAATGCAACAAGATATTCTGGTGAAAAATCTGGTGGAAAAGAAATATTTTACTGAACTCACTGATCATAATCATCACTCATAGCCATCAAATGAACAACACACAATGTGTGTAGGATTCATGGGTACACACATGCACGCACGCACACACACACACACACACACACACATAAACCAAGGGAGAGCTTAGTGGAGTGAATATAGCCAGTTGTGCCAGCCAGCAGTACTTTAGGAATGATTATGTTATCTATTTAGACAGATCTCCGGGGGGAAATATTTGAAGCCATGAACCAGTTCCCTGTTGTCCCCGCCTCTGTGTGTTTGTGTCTGTGCGTCAGTGTGTACGTGTACAGTATGTGCATGTGTGTGTGTGTGTGTGTGTGTGTGTGTGTCTGGGCGAGTTGGGTGACATTGCTGAGCGCAATGAGCCGATGGCATCTGAAGGCTATTAGCATGGGGAGAATACATTCCGGAACTGGCCGGCCAATACAAACACTCGGCTAGCCGTAATGAGGCGTGACTAGACTGCTCCGTTACCAGGGAGACCCTCAACAAGCCGGTGTCGCTCTCCCACTCTCTCTCTCTCTTATTTCTCACTTTAAGCACCCATTTGGGTGAATCTCTTTTGCAGGCTGGATTAAATACTGTGCTTAAGTAGTCAAATGTTGGAGAAGAGGCTGCTGAATTTTTACTCATTTTTTTATGTTTTTAAAGGCTGAAGAACATGAAGATAATGTTTTGTATCATTATCCAAAGCCGTTATACACATACACTTTATTATCTAGCAAGGTGTACCTAATAAAGTGACGGTGTGGTCTTTATCTGCTTCAAGGTTGGACGTGTTGTGTGTTCAGAGATGGTCTCCTGCAGACCTTGGTTGTAACGAGTTGTTATTTGAGTTCCTGTTGAACCAGTCTCCATTCTCCTCTGACCTCTGGCATCAACAAGCATCAAGGCTCTCTGGATATTTTCTCTTTTTGGGACCATTCTCTGTAAACCCTAGAGATGGTTGTTAGATCAGCATTTTGTGAAATACCAACAACCATGCCATGTTCAAAGTCACTTAAATCACCTTGCTTCCCCATTCTGATGCTCTCTTTGAACTTCAGCAGCTCATCTTCACCATGTCTACATGTCTAAATGCATTGAGTAGCTGCCATGTGATTGGCTGATTAGATATTTGTGTTAGCAAGCAGTTTAACAGGTGTACTTATTACAGTAGCCGGTGAGTGCAGGCAGAATGAAAAGGATTCAAAAGCATCCAAAACAGCCCAATGATTATTAAGACTGATTATTAAGATTTCAATTTTTCCGGAATGTATTCTCCCCATTTCAATCTTTTATACGTCCTGTGATAGTGGATTAGGATACATCCTGAACAGGTGAGACAGGCCTCAGATGTTTACTCCACACGTTGGACTTGTCTCCTCTTCTCCTTCTTACCCTCTAGCATAACTCAGAAACCACTTTTAGTTTCACCTGTCTGGACTCAAAACACCCAGGCCAAACCAGGCCAGGCCAGTGAAGGATTTACTCCGTCAGGTACATTCCACCCCCTTGGCCAATCTTGTGTTTATTTCCAAGGAGGGCTCTCTTTCCCAGGTCTCTCTTGGCCTCAGAGCGAAGGCTCTTGGCTGAGGTCCACGCTGCACAAAGGGCCCGGGCATTCCAGCTGTCTGCCTTTAATCCAGTGTGTCAGCTCGTGTTAATGTTGCAGCGTGAAATCTGAGGGCGCAAAGCGGCGTGGAATATCTACAAGAAAAAAAACCCACCCTTAGAATTCCTCTGGAAAAGGCCACCGAGCATCGAGTCGGCCGGCCAGTGGTCTGCTGGTGGTAGAGTTAATGGGTGGGGCATACAGCAGGTTGAGGTTGATTGTGTGTGTGTGTGTATGTGTTCGTAGGTCTCCAATCTTGCATGGCATGTGGTAATGCTAACATTTAGGTCTTTTTAAATGGAGCTATGTAGCATCCAAGGAGGATGCTGGTCTAATCAAAAGGAAAAGCATGGAAAAAGAGAAGCCCATGGACTAATGTGAGACTAAATCAGCATTTCCGCTCCTCCTCAGGACCCCTGCGGTCCGCTCTGACACACAATAGAGGAATGACACGCTTCTGTGGACGGTTAATTATCTTAGACACACACACACTGACACCCACTTCCACACACAGTGTACGTGCATGGACCGTAGACACAAATGCAGATGAACATATCCATATGCTGCAACACACACATGTAAATTTGTGCATCCACACACACAGACACACACACACACACATAATCACTCCACACCCTGTCTGTCCTGCTCACTCACTTCCACCCAAATCCGGCTTTATTCAACCAAATCCATTGTCTGCGATATTTGCTGCAAGCAACAGCTATTCAGCCACAGGGGAACCATATAGATACTGTTACTCACACAATTGAATGTGTGTGTGTTTGTGGGTGTGCAACTGTGCATACATATAGTTTATATTTTGGGGGACACTCGCTTCCTTTGTCCCTAATTATTTAAATTACATAAATGCAAATTTAATCCCCAAACTTGACAAAAGACAGATTTAAGATAGCGACAGGTGATCTGCCTCCCACATGAAGGTGCCACCCAGGATGTTGTGTTCAGCGTCTGCCATAAAAGCATTATGCAGATTGGGATTTTATCACTTTATTGAACAGCTTTGCTGTGTGAACGTGTGCTCTGATCTGCTGCTGTATGAACAGAGTTTCAGTCATTTTTTCTCAAACATGTCCAAATATAAATGTATGGGAATGTTTCTCCTAACAAAAGTTGAGTGATACCAATCTTCATTTAACAAGTAAATGAAAATCCAAATGTATTTCAGAACTATCAAAAATAATTTAGCTTTAGTTTTTTCTCTTAAATGTGTTACATAGTTCAAACTCACAGTCAAAATCAAAAGTGTATCTCTATTCCAGAGAAAAGTTAGGAAATTTCTACTTTCCTCTTCAAATTAAATATGCTTTATAAGGGGTGTTACAAATCCAAAAAATCTTCTTCATGTTTTTCTTCCTCTTCCTTTTCTCATATTGTGGAATAGACTTATCTTTGCAGATAGCTTTGCAGAAAAGTGTAACATGCAGTTGGTTATTCAAACTAATAACTGCCATTTAAAAGAGTATAAAATTATTGATTTGAAACTCATTCTTTTTGCATTAAGAGACATCAAGTTTGATTCATACTGAACTAAATATATGTCCTAAGGACCAAAAACAAAGTTTTTGATATCTCTCAAGTTTTTTTTTCTTCTTCATGACCTGCAGGTAATATTTTTAGTTTCAGTCGAAAGCACTGCACAGTCAGAGCACGTGCTCTCTCTCGGCATGCTGGCCAAACGCACTTGACATTGTGGACTTCGCTTACGTCCTGGGTGGATTTCTCCCCAAAAAATAAACGTAAGTAGCAAAGCAGTTGCTGATAATTAAAGTTTGAGTGTTTTGTGTTGTCAAAATTGCAAAGAATAGCCCAATAAAAGCTGGCTGGGGGCGATAGCTGGAATGATTGTAGCTGGCAGTAGCTGACAAGCTAGTTGGCAGTAGCAGGCTAACGTTAGCTAGCTAGCATTTACTGGTAACGTTATTGTCATGAATAATAATACATTTATTTGTGACGTGCTTTTACAAGTATCCATAACATAAACCAGCCAAAAGCCGTCGCTAGTTCAATTGGGCCACATTCAGGGCTAATATTGTGGCGAGAGATTTGTTCATTGCAGTTTGCAAAAAAAAAATATATTTAGACTGGTTAGCATCGAGCTAGCTCACTACAACGGCTCTCATACTTTTTTTTTTTTAAATATTTTTATTGTCAATTTTCAGAGTAACAAATAACATACATACACAAATAACAATAAAGATAATAATACAAACAAATAAAAACTAGACACAAACTCTGACATGTCAAAACAGAGTAAACACAATATATTGTCAGAGTCGAATGTCCACTTGAGTGCATCAGAATTGAATCTCCACTTAAGTGTATCAAATGTCACAATAGGTACTCTTCAAGAACACACAGTATAATAATAATAATAATAATAATAATAATAATAATAATAATAAAAATAAATAAATAAAATAAAAATATAGATGAATAAATAAAGAAACGAGACAAAAAAAATAAAAAATAAAAAACTTTACATATAACGGCAAGTAATTCTAGGACTATTTCCTCATGTTGATACTTAATACCTTTTTGCCTTTGTGGCAGCGAAGTAGGTCTTTAATTGCATTGAAAAGGGGCTTAAAAAGGTCCTAAATTTAAGTTGTTTCAACCTGCAGACACCTTGTAAAACAGATTATTCAGCATTGCAATACTTGTCCAATATCCTCATGCTTGAACCCTGAGCACCTTTGTGTTTCTGTCACTGAACAGGGTTCATGCTTCACTTGCGATTTAAAAAAAACAACAACAAAAAACTGAGGCAAGTGAAAGAATAAAAAAGGGGAGGGACAATGTGTGAGACTTGCAGGTGTTGCAGACAGCCTGACAGAGCTCGGGCTAATTAAATGCTCAATCTACAGATAAAGAGTGAGTAGACTGTCCACCACGTCTGTATTCTGATGACATTGCAGTGTGCAAAGGCCGTGGCTTTTTTTCTTCTTCTCTGAAAGCCAAAGGGTGAGGATCTCATTATCACATCAGTGTCATCTTTCTCTGTTTTCATCTAAAAGTTAGATCACACCCCTTAGAGACAGACAGAGGAAGAAACACACACACACACACACACACACACACACACACACACAGAGTCCTCATATCTACACTAGCTCATATCAGACAGGCCAATCATTTATTTGTATGCATGATACAACATTGTCAGGGTAGGTGTCCTGCAGTATGTAATCCACACTACCTTACTGTCATCATTTAAACCGGACTTGTTCAACAGGTCGAGTGGCTGGTGCAGAGCAGAGCAGTTCTCATTTCACTCCACAAATGCTTTATTTGAAATGTAACCATGGCCTCATTCCAGATCCTTGAATCACTCACCCACTTTTTTGAATTCACTCTCGCAATCCAGAGGTCTGGTGTCGCCCTTGTCAGCAGCTCGGCCCAGATTGGAGAAAACAACAGAACCAATCAGAGCTTTTGTTGGTGGAACTGGAGTCTGTGATGTTATCAGACTTTGTCAGACAGAACTAGATGATTCTGAGTACCTCGAACAGATTCAGAAAATCTCCATCTTTACAAGAAATTTTATTTTCTTAATTAAAGAACTTGAAAATTAAGTATTATTTAACCTTCTGGAGTCCATGAAAGCACCGGCACATCACTTCTCCATGATGTCACGATGTAAAAACGAAGCAGCGTGTTTCCTGCCATCAGCTTCCCTCTAAAGTACTGGTTTGAAATTCAATGCAAGTTTTTGTTTGATAATGCTAGGCCAAGAAAAAAACTGGCGATAAGGTCAATATATACTAGCTCTCAAAACTTTGGGGTCACCTAGAAAATGTCAGTTGTTTTCAATGAAAACAAACTGTTTTATTCTTGAAATTAGTTACAAAATGATTAAAAAATATAGTAAAGACATTGACAAGGGTAGAAATAATAATTTCGACCTGTACAAATCTCCAACTTTACCTCTAGATACTCATCCAGCCTGAAGAAGGATCATTTTATATTCTTAAATCAGCACAAAACAGTTTTCATAATGCACAGGTGTTTTAATGATCAATTGATCATCAGCAAAAGCTCCGACAAGCTTCCAGGACTGTCAGCAGCTCTGGAGCAGACCGGCGCTGTTTTAGCCAGGCGGCAATCTCCGTGTCTGAGCATGGAGGCAAACCAAGAAGTGCCTTAAGCTGCATTCTACCGAAAATTCCAGCAGGGGGTGCTAAGTTTGGCTGCCAAAAAAATCTGCCCATTCATTTCAGTGCAAAATTTGAAAACTTCTCACTTGATTTATTACCTCAGAAATTTTTTTCAGGACAACACTATGGTCTCAATCGCTAGTAAAATATCTTCTTCAAGACAATTTGATGTCAATAGTTCTAATAATGGCCCCATTTAGAAGAAAATAGAATATAAAGAATTGTATGATTTGGGGCGTGGCTCACATGGTCACTAACAAGCTGAGCCGTCATCACGAGAGAAGCAGAGCAATGCGTATCCACAGCAACATGTCAATAAAGTTATATATAACGTTATATAGATAAAAAAGAGGATGTTTACCAATTTGCTCTTATAACTTCGACCCTTTCACGCTGCATTTTCACTTAATGACAGTTTATTTGAATGTTTTTTACAGTAAAAATGTCTTGTTCAGTGTTTGGTTGGTCTAACAGACACTCCAAGGAGTCGCTGTTCATTTTTCTGAGATAAGTAACATACATTTTGTTTTTGTTTTTTGCTAGCCAAAACTAACATCCCAGTTAATGCTCCAATTAATGCTAATATGAATTAGCAGCGGCTTCTCTCAGGCTCTGTTTACATGATGACGGTCTGAACAGAAGTCGCAAAAGTGGTGTTGTGTCTTCACTTTTTATTCCGCGTTTAGATGAGCGTTTTCGGGAGGAAATCTGCGTGCATACGGTGACGCAAAAGTGTGTGGAATTAGATTGTATGCATGCCAGGCGGCATCACTTTCACAGCCGTCTGGCTCGCCTTCGACCAATTGGTGCATCCAAAATGTGATAGAGGTAATTCCAGATCCTTCTCTGTTCACTAATACTATCTGTACATATCCTGTACATTTGGTGGAAAGACTCCTGTAAGTTTATAAGAGCTGCCAGAGCAGCTTGAAGGTCCAACGCATAGGAATAATCCCACATGTTTGTTTATTTCCCTGTACTGGCATATGTATGTGACGTAAACGCGTACACAACGTGAGCAGATCTGAGCAGAGTCTTGCGTCTTGGCAGTGTAGACGGACATGCTACGGTGGAGCGGATTAAACTTTTCCATTTTGGAGGGTGGTTTCAGATTTTTGCGGTTTTAAGCCCCCAAAATGCCGTCACTGTCTAAACGCACTTCCGATAAAATATTTTGTCGTTTTTACCCGCAGCGTCCTCGTGTAAACGGGGCCTCAGTCAGGTTGAGGTGTAGAGAGGCGTGTAGTCAGTGATCAGATCCCTCTCGCTCCTCCACAGTCCAAATATGGTCTGCTTCACGTATCAGAAACAAGATGGCGATGCAAGATGGCGACGAGTGTAACGCTGAACTCGATGCTTCCAACGGGCAGTCCACAAACCAATAGGTGACGTCACGGTGACTATATCCATTATTTATATACAGTCTATGGTTTTAGCGAGTGTTTTTGGAGTAATGCCTCTGCAAGGTAGTATGCCCATTCACAAAATGCTACAAAGATTAAAATAGGTTCGTTAATAGGTAATTTTACCTCTTTTATGTTATATTTGTAACCAACATTTAAAAATCTTTACTGAGCATTATTCTGAAAATATAATTATCAGGTCATATAGGGGAGGTTGTGTTAAAAAAAATTATACCAGGGTTAATGACCTTATGTTTTTAAAAAATAAAAAAATGTATGTCCTTTCTCTATAAAGGCTTTCCTTCACTTTATACCTATTTGTCAGGCTATTATCCTGGTCATGTGGTTTCCCATTGGCTGCTGTAATTATTTAGGTGGACCCACACCTTAGATGTGTATTTGTTTAAAAATAATTAAATAATAATTAGTTTCTTGCTAGGAAATTAAACTGTGGTGCTAAATAGTGAGGGTTTTGCATTGGCCCTGACGTGACCAAAGCTCGGTTTTAGGCTTCTGGGAGTGGATTTTATATCATGGAAGGGCATGTGCTACTTTCACTTTTTATGCATTCTGTGTGAGAGACAGTGACGGTGAAGAGGTGGAATGTGCCATTCACTAGTACTAGGACGTGATTGAGAAGGAGGACAAAAAAAACAGAGGGTGAGAGAGTGGTACCGGAATTACCATTCAGCCTGATTATCAGGCTAATAGAACCAATTAAGTTTGTCATGGCAAAGTGCTGGAGCCTCCTAGGAATCTGTAACCATTACAGCAGAGGGCTTCCTCATACTTTAGTTGTTGTTCAAATGTCCTTCTTCAATTGTGTTATCATTTCCTCTTTGGCATGTTGCGTATTCAGGTGTCTGACGCCATTATGCTATCAGCACAAATATGATACTTTCACCTTCAGTGCTGTATGTAACAAGATCTGATCTTTTCATGGATGTTTAACTGAAACCTGTTTTCCAAAGAAAGCAATCTTGAGTGAATCTCTCCAAAGTGAGAGAAAAAGACATCATCCTAGTTATAAAATATAAACTCAGTCACTATGCTTTCCTTGTCGCTCTTTGTCGTGAAGTTTGAAGTGTAACTCGACTGAGTTTCTTTCAAGTTCATTCCACCCTCCACCTCTTTGTCTCCTGAAGGTTGAGAGCATGGAACAGTTGCCCAAGTCTGTTCTTAGACCCTCTGCTATCTAGGCCTCTCATCTACACCCTAGATGCCGTCTCCAATGCAAGCCAACTTGCTCTAAACAACAAAAAAATAGGAGGAGAGGAGGTAAAGGGAATGGGAGGGAGAAAAAGAGAGCCAGACAGGACAAAGCTGGGAGTGGGGAGAAACTGAACACAGTGTCTGTTGTGTGTATGAAGGGAGGACTTGGCACAAACACTGGCCGGTCTGTAAGAGTATCCTGTGCTGCTCCCTGCTCCATGCCTGCCTCCTCAATACTGTCTTTGTCCTCCCACTGTGCACAGTGACACTGAGAATCCACACACAGCAACACCTGGCCCCTGCAACGCTCTGTGTCCCCTGTGCTTTAACACAGGAGGAGTCCGGTCAGGACAGGACAATGTAGGACAACAGTAGATAAGACAGAATAGAACCAAATACCAAATACAGAAGACTATCCTCAGCAGGAAAACTACACATTTGATCATTAGTTCAAACAACCTTTGGAAATATTGAGTGCTTTCTGGCATTGTTCAGTCTTCAAGTATTGTTTTGAAAAACCTGTTTGGGAGGAGATTAAGTGTACAAAGCATCTGATTTAACAGTGAACCAAGGATAGGCAGTGGACCCAGGATTGAGCCCTGTGGTACCCCACATATGACTCTAATGATATAAGACCCCTCTCTATGTATAGTACATCCGTTCTTCTGTAGCATACGAATCAGTGTAGATCAATGGCGTTTCCTCAACTAACATTAATCCCTGTGTCCTTGAGTCATACAGTATGTAAGCCCGCCACAACAAGTAAAGTGTGTAATACAACAGAGAGCATTGTTCGAACAATCAATGTTGATGTCTATTAACCACAAACAGCAATCTTTCCTTGAACTGAACCAAGTACTTATAGTTGGCTAAACCTTCTTGTCGAGCACTAGAACTAAAAATCAAGTGGGTCAGTTTGGAAGGCAATGTAGGCTTCTTGTACAGAACACATTTAAATATCAATAAAACATTGACCACATTAAAATAGTTACTTATTTACACACCTAGCAGACGAGGACTAACACCAGATTTTAGAGTCTTGTTTCTGGTCACTCAATGAATAAAGGTCCAATATTCAATATTTTAGCCCTGTTTTTCTAGCTTATGCTCTGAGATTTCTAGCTTTAAGTTTATAAAGAGAAAAATATCAATGCAAACTCAGTATCAGACTTAGATGATGTGATTGAGCTGCAAACTAAAACTCAATTAAAAGAGTATCCACACACTAAAATCTGTGGAAAAGACCCCTTGATGTTCAGCCACACGAGTCCAACTGCTTGACACAGGTGTTCTGTAAATCAAGTGGTGTTCTCTGAACGTTTTGTGCTGCTGCATTCACTCGTTTTTGCATAGATTTTAGTGTGTTGATGTTTTTTTTAATGAGCCAGAGGCATATTCCAGCTACAGTTGGAAACATGGTTGATGAGACCTTGGAGACAAAAAAACTGTAAATTGCAAGCCATAAAACAATAACAAAAAACAAATCAATGAGCCAAACAAAACCATCAGCTATGAGAGAAATCAACTCTGACTTTCTAAAGTTGACACCATTCAAACTGTTGTTTACAACACCTGTTTTGCCTCAGAAAAAAAAATACTGTAAGTGTTTTATGTCCGCAGTAACAATCCTCAAACTGACGGCCACGCTACAAAGTCCTCTCCTGTCTTGGTAGGCCTATCCCTTGGCAGCCATCTTGTGTCAACTTCCAGTATAGAAATACAGGAGTTTTTTTCTTCAATGGAGAAGAAACAGGTTCTTGCCATCACAACAGAGACAGAAAGGGTGACAGTCAGAATGGTGGAGGGAAAGGAGGCCTGCAGCAGAGAGAGAGGGAGGGAGAGACAGAGGGTGGGAGAGAGGGGGGGAGGGGGAGGGAGAGAAGGAGA
The DNA here is from genome assembly GCF_030273125.1 of Centropristis striata. Classification (NCBI taxonomy): domain Eukaryota; kingdom Metazoa; phylum Chordata; class Actinopteri; order Perciformes; family Serranidae; genus Centropristis; species Centropristis striata. The sequence continues at coordinate 29,739,248 of NC_081520.1, read as the reverse complement.
GGGGGGGGGGGGCCTGCAAGGGGGCAAAGAAATGGAGAGTTGGTAGAGCGGGCGGCGGTTTTCTTTTAGCAACCTGATCTGAGCAGGGAGCGGAGCAGGGCGAGATAAAAGGAGAAAGGAGCGTTGTCCGAGCCCAGCTACAGGAAAAGGACGATTAGAGCAGAGCCCAGTATCAGGTATGCAGGCCAGCAATCCCAGCCAATCACATTGCGGGTACATTAGGCCAGACGGCAGCTTGACTCCACTGCACCAACCCCTCCACCCCCCAAACCACTCTGCCCCACTCTCCTCTCAGCCCTCCAAACCTCTCTCACCCCTCTCTCTCTCCTATCCTCAGCCCTTTTTATCCTGTTGCTCTCCTCCCGCCCACCGCTGAATGTAGTTACATTGTTGACTCTTTGTCTCAGACTACTGTAAGCTATATTTATGTGCTCATTTTGTCAAATTTAGATCTCCTTTTTAAATATTACATGTTTGAAAGACAATTTTGAATTAAAAGGTTAAATGCAACTGTTTTAATTATTCATTTCTACAATTTATATGCATGACAACCACATAATGAGTGTAATGCATGTTTCTCCACATTAATCAGGTTGGTATTTAAATTTTTATGAAAACATATGCAACACAGTTTGTATGATACAAAATAACGGTTGCTGTCACATCAAGTTTAGGCAACAAAACCACTTGTTTAAGGTTAGGAAAAATGAACAGGATTGGGCTTAAAATAACTAGACACATAGAAACTACAGTAAAGAATATTCTCCCCTCCCAGCTGCTGTTTTGGACACATTTTTTTATTAATCATATTTTGTGGTATACCTACAAAAGTCAGTTCAATGCTTTTTCATAGAAATAACTGCGAACCTTTCATAAGAACAGCTGTTGCAACCCTTTCACATTCCCTCTTGTGGTGGTAATAAAGCTTTGGGGAAGTGAATTAAAAACATTGCATAAAATGTAAACATTGTGAATGCAGACAGCAAATGTGCTAATATGTCCACAGATGGAAAAGAAAAGTAGAAATTACAGCTAAATAGCTGTAAGGATGATCGGTAAGTTTGATTTCACATCTTTACTTTTCAGATTTGTATTTCGGGTTGTAGGTATTCACAAAAATTAAAAAAAAACATGCAGAACTAAAAGTTTTTACACGTGAAGTGTAAAATAAATAAAAAATTCCCTCTAAGGTATCTAAACCCATTGATGCCTGGAAAGCGGATACGTCGTTTTGTAGTATTTTTATAAGCTCTCAAATACCTTTTTGAATTTCATTTCTATCTGCTACAGAGGCTGAAAAATCTATTATTTAGTAGAAGAATTGACACTTTTTTTTCCAGAATTTTCCAGAATTTCCAGAAAATTAGAGGCTTATTTTAAAATCGCCCAGCAATTTTTCAGGCCTCAATGGGTTAAGAACATGGACCTGTTAGCAGTATTCATCATACACCAACAATTACTGACTTAACTGACATTTTAGCACCTGCACTCTTATATTTACACTCCACTACTTTCATCAACATCATGGTAACTGTGTGCATGGTGTGCATCTCTTTTTTTTTTTTTTAAAGATTATTTTTTGGCATTTTAATGCTTTATTAGATAGAGACAGATAGAAAGGGGGAGACAGAGGGGAAGCCACAGCAAGCACACGGCCTTCATGGTAAGCGCTCTACCAGTGTGAGCCACCGGGACGCCCCAATGGTGTGCATCTCTAACCAATACAGTGAATACACATTGCTGAAAGACCCTCATCACCTTCACAACATTAAAAGGGAAACAAGTGACAACATGGTCCAGCAGCCTGCTGGGAGTTTCTGGCTAAATATTCCTTTTATCCTTCTTCCTTATGTGCCCTTTTTCTAAAACATGTCTGAGGGTTGGGAAGGACATCCTTTACAGTTTAATCCAGGCTAGCATTTAGATCTTATGAGAATCTATTCCATGTTTGATATGAGTATACTTTCACATTTCTGAAGTACTGTTTACAACCTTCTAAAGTTCTACAAGTCATATTTTCCTGCCGTATTTCCTAGCAGTGACGTTTTTAGGGATTATGATGAATTATTTTTTATGTGTATATTGTTACGTTGTTGGAAATTCTGTGCAGCAGCTTTGAGGACAATAAAGGATATCTCATAATAATTTTATCTTATTTTGTGTCGAACTGGCTTTAAATCCCAACACCCTTACTAGGGGCCTGCTAACTCCTGATCTGAAACCAATTCTGAAAAAAATTCAGTTCAAACTTTTTTTACAGTGCCCTCTACAGCTTGAGATCTTATGAATGTTTCTGGTGACCAACACCATTCTCCCTTACACTAAAGCACTGCCATAAAAGCATACTTTCTGTCATGATTTGATGTATCTGCAGAAACAGATTTTTATAGTTTGTATTGGACATTTGGATCAGCAGATTCAACAGCATGCACACTGAGAAAAGAAAGGTACCAATAATAGGGCCTTGTGGTACTCCACAGGTGATTTGAGTTGACAACATGTCCGTCTCTATGTCGTTATTAGTAACACAACAGCTATTTCAATCCACAGAGGGCGAGTTCAGTTGCATCTCTTTGACTAACACACTTATCACTGCACCTCTCTGCAAGGTGGCCATCTTAAGTCATATGCTATCTAAGCCTGCCACAGCAAATTAAGTGTGGGGTACTCTCAAAGCCACAGAGTGCCTATTCAACTGTCAGTGGGAAAAGCCAACAGAAGGCTTCCGTCTGTATCCTTTCATCTATATCCTATAAGCCTTAAAACTAATCACATCAACTCAAGCATGATGTGTCTGTGGAGGCTCTTCTGAGAAAGTCTTGTGAATCTGTGTGAGAAGAAAAGAGGATGAGGAGGGGTAGGGGTAGAGGTAGAGAAAGTTCATTTAATATACAGCAGAAATTAAACCAGTGTTTTAAAACATTATTGAAAGTTAATGTGAGTGCTAACATTTGTCTACATTTAGACTGCAGTTCCATGAACCATGTTGCTTCACTTCCACTCTCATCCGGACTCTCTTCCCTTTCTTCCCGGAGTGGTTGCACCGCCCTGCGTGGCGTTTGGTCCGGCCAGTCTGGCTGGGTGGTTGGAAGATGTTGTGGTCATCGATGTTGTTGTTGAAATATTGTCATCTTAAAATTCACTGTTCTTATTCCAATCCCTGCACTTTCTTTTTAAATTTTGATGAATGTTCTGTATCTTTATCATATGCAATATGTGTTCCAGTAAGAATACTTTTTTTCTTTTAAATGAATGGGAATTTATTGAAGCTACAAGCCACCACAAATAGTTTGAAATAAGTTTAACAGTGAGAGTTAAATAGTTAACTCGAATCTTGTACATATAGTTTCTGTATAATATTTTTAAATATATTTTGAATGTTGACTTTTTCTTCATATTTTCTATTTATGCTCCTGTTTTTTACTCCAAGTGCTTGTTTCCTTAATTTATATTTATATTTTAGTCCTTCGTTTGTTCTTCTGCCCCAATACACCACAGCAAATTCCTTGTATGTGAAAACCTACTTGGCAATAAAAATGTTTCTGAGTCAAAAACTCATCTTATCTGAAGCTTATTTGCTTCATGAGGACTGTGTGGATGCAAAGCTCTTAACCCTTTTTGAAGATATTACTTAGAGAAGTTACCACTGGATGCTTTTCTCACAGATTTGCACCATACCCAGTATTCTTAGAACCTAAATTGAGGATAGGTTGATTAAGGATCACAACTACAACATCAGGCATTATTTATTTATATAGAATCCTGTCTCTAAATTATTTTTACCTGGAAATTAAATAGAGCCCGACCAATATGGGATTTTTGTGGCCGAAACCAATTTTAAAGGTTGAAAATTCACAGATTACCAATATGTTAATACTTGTATTGATTTATCAATACAGTGAATGGAGATAAACATATTCTTTGTGGATTGTGCACCCAAAGGAGGTATTCAGAGGGCTCCTTTCTTAAACTAATACCTTTATCAAAGAATAACATAGTAGTAAAACCAGAGGTAAGGTCAAATATATTTAGTATGAAAATATAGAACTAGATGTTATCCTCATTTTACTTCTTAGATGTTATATTTGTAACCAACATTTAAAATTCAAAGCTTAAAAAAACCCACAATTTTCAAAATCTGATTTTATGTTATTTTGTTTGTTTTGGGTTCAAAATGTTGAAATGAAAAAAAGAATTATCAGGTATTATACACAGTCGCCCATAAAGTTGGAATAATGTTGTTTTCAGACACAATCCTCCTCTCTTTCCATTGTGATATGTTTGGAAGAGATTGATTAATAAAGTTTTGAGAAGATAACACTTTCACATTGTCACAATCATTTAATGGAAGAGGTAAAAATATTTCATTCCAGCTTCATGGGCAATGTGTAATATAGATTGTGCTGAAAATAAATGATGCAAATTTTTTAAGTGGCAGAATGAAAGGATTCAAAAATGGACAAAGCTGCCCAAAACTGCAATGGGTAAATGTACATTATACATACAATCACAAACCTCATTAAATAAAGCAGAATGCAATGATATCAAAATATTTTCACTCTCATAAATAAATTTGTGCCTTTAGGGGTTCTAAACACTGTTGGTGAGTTAACTTGTTCTGCCAATAGAAAACTGGGTGAACTGTGTTCTGGTGGGTTCCTCTTTTAACTCCATCCCTCTGCCTGTGCGTGTGCTGGCTTATATGGATGCTTTGTGTGTGTGTGTGTGTGTGTGTGTGTGTGTGTGTGTGTGTGTGTGTGTGTGTTCGCGTCTGCCTGTCTGACCGTGTTGTGTTCCAGTAATGACATCGGAAGCTGGCAGGGCTTCATGTCTCCCAGGCTGCATGCGGAGGGACTAGGCAGCCTCCCCGGACTGGGCTGTTGGGGAAAAATGGACTGAGCCGCTGAATCTGTAAACAGAAGAACAGAAAAAGGCAGGAAGATGGGGGTGCAGCGAGATAAGGGAGGAGGGAAAGTGATGTTTAGGGGATGGAAGACAGGGACAAGCATCGACATGTAAGGGGAAAGGGCAGGCATCAGGGCGAGAGAGAGATCTGGGGTTGGAGGGGCACAAATTGAAGACAAATTGTGGCTTGGGTAGGGACAGATTTTTGGGGCTATGAGGAATGAGACAGCCTGAGGAGGGGTGAGAAAGTGGAAGACAAGTGAATGGGGACTGACGAGTGATGGGGAAGATAGAAGAAGCCCAGAGGATATAGAGGCGGGGAGCAGAATAGGTTTGGCTGACATTCAGGCATGTGGAGGGCCAGGGGGGTGACAGGGGAGCATTGTGAATGAAGCAAAGGGGAGACAGAGAGGCGGGGGGGGACAGAGGGGACAGTTTGGGTGAGAGTGAAGGGGGTGAGCCAGGAGTAGATTTGGCTGGTATGACTGGGAGATGATGGGGATCTTGCCCAGACCAGCTAAACAGTCTGTTATGTTTTCATTAACCACAGGAGATTGTCAGCAAGGCGGGGCAGCAGACACAGAGAGTGTCTAAAATTAAATGGATGAGGGTTCATCACTGGGGAGAACTTGCCTCATTACACAGACAACAGACACAATGAGAGCTCACACGGATAGTTCCATTGTTCTGAAGCAGCAGTGCCAGGTCACACTACCCAGCAAAGCATCCACAACATACTTCAGCAAGAACAAAAGAATAAATGTACCTAGAGAGAATAATCAGTTAGATTTAGGGCTTCAGACAGCTTTGCCCATTGGCAGCTACAAATTAAATCAAGGGAGAATGAAACGGAAATTACTGAGAGGTGACATCAGTAAACAACCAGTATGGTAATCCTGTGGTGTTAGATACTATATACCAGCTTAGTAACAGTACTGACTTATCAATACTGGACAATCACAGTGATAAGTCCAATCTTAACATTTTTACAATCCTTTAATATCTGCACATGGCAGCTACATTATGGTTAAAGCAACTTCGTGAAAACATTCGTTCTAATCCTTGATTATGATATCAGTATCAGGCGGACCAAAAAGTTTCTCAATGTATCATCACTTTAAGTAATAATTCTTGTCTTGGCTTGCAAATCTGGACAGGAACACTTCCTAAACACCAGCGATGTAAAATGTGAGTTTCAAAGTGAAATGCCAGCAAAAGAATCTGACACGAACGTGAAACCGCAGAAGCCACAACTTGTGAGGAGTGAGTGAGTGAGGAGTCTGTATAAAATGACAGTATAAAAGAGAGCAATAGTCATAAATGTGCACAAAAGATGTCAAGCTTATGGGTCCAGTAGTATGCAGGATTAGCTGGTGACATACAGATACACATGATCCCCTCCAGCCTTACACCAGTGGCAAACATTCACTGACAGCTCACTGCAGTAAGTCCTCACTGCAGCGCCCGTGGTTCACGCCCGGATAGCCGTGAATTCCTGCAAGAAAGTTGGAATTGCCTCATGCCTATCCACCATCTTGACCTCCACACCCTTACCACAGAAGGGGGACACTATGTTCTGCATCGGCACTTAATGTTGGCAATTGTGAGGTGTGGAATTCAGCGTTGCCAACTTTTTCCAAGTAACTAGCACAAACTCCAAAAGTCCAGATGACATTCTACTCTCATTTGCATGGGACATTCCACATTAATTTGCATAAAGCTTAGTGGTTATGTCAGTCACAGTGAGGGAGAAATAAAGGTAGATAAAGGATAAAAACAAATGTAGCTAAATAATCAGTACAGGGACATTGACTATTTAAAGTAAAAAGGTACATTTGATTACATCTTTGCTGAATTATATTCAAGTAGAAAAATCCTGACTGAGGATTTGAATGGCATAAGAGCTATGGTGCTTTATATTATAGTTAACTACTTTCTCATATATTTTAAAGTTCCAACTCATAGAAAGTTCCAGAGTGAGAGCATCAACATACACTGGTCAACTAAAGAACTTCCCAAAGCGACCAAATAATAGGATTTTTTTTCATCAGTTGATTTGGTTCAATAAATCATCCAGTACTTCATGGAGCAGGCCTCTGGGCATAAGAGGAAAGGAAACAATCACTGTTGTCAAGTCAAGCTATCTGTTGCCACAGATATTTTGCTGACTTTGAGTCATTTCCCATTACACCTCCTAAATCATTGTTGTGTCTGTTCATACTTGCCTCGTAATGCCCATTCACAAATCTCCCAGTCAGCTCCCACATGGACTCACCATGGTGCTGAGAAGGAAGTGTTGCTAAAGATCAATTATCTGAGGAAACCACTTCATAATAGAGATGCTTACTTATCAAAACTAAAAAAAAACTTTTGGGAGCTATATATCATTAGCCACATGAAGCTAAGATGCCATGCCCATTTGATACTGTATGCTTTAATATATGACAATGATATTGAAGGGTTGCTGACAGAAGCCACCCAGAATTATTTCCTGCTCACTCTGTTCTGGTAAGGCTCAAAAGGTATTTACTTGGATTAGACCCTTTTTTATATCACGTTGAAACCAGAATTACTTTACAGCCACTTGGATTAGCCATCAACCAGTCAGAGCTGACAACCACAGAGAGGAAGTTTCAACTTTATACAAATGTCCTCTGATGTGTGGGAATGAAAACCAAGAGCACTCATCAAGTCTGCCCAAAGGATGCCAGCTGGAACCGGCTCAAACATATTTTACACATTTTACAGTAAATATTGTAAGTAAATACACTGCAGAACTAGAAGCTATTGTGTGTGTAAGTAACCACTGGCAGGACACAGCTTGTTCCCAATATGTGAACAAGCAGTTACTATCACAGCAGTTTAGTTTTTAGGGGCTTAGCTTTTGTGATTTGTCCATCTTTCAGCAGCAGAACTTTACTCTTAGTGAATGTTTTCCACACTAAACTCCGGGTCTGAAAAGTGAAACCAATGCGGAAGTGCCCTAAACCTGCATTCTTTCTAATGGCCAGCAGGGGGAGACCTCACTGATTGCAAAATAAAGTCAAAATAGGGGTAATTTTAGTGTACTACACTTTTAAATAATGCAGTTACTACTCCATTTATGAGTAAAAAAAATCCAAATTACTTACTACTATTCTAGTACTAAGAAGAGCTCATTTATGTGTGAGGGGAAAAAAATCCTGAAAAGCAGGGATGGATTTATGTGTGTTTAAGGTAGTTACTTTGGGTGGTGAGGGGATGACGCTCTGGTGTCATGTATGGCCTGAGGTTGTTTAGCTTTTTGACACCGTGTTTCACGTTCTCTGTTTGGCGCGGTCGCCATTTTCATTCAGTGTTTACTTGTACTTTTTAAGGTAAGCACTGTAAACGGTGCGCAGCAAATGAATGTCTGTATTCTGTTATATTAACGGCTGTTTGTGTATGTTGTTCGACTGCCGTGTTTAACGATGAGATGATAGGTGATATGTGCACTGTCTGATGAGTTTTTAGTTATTTCTAAGTCCATTTTATGTGTGCATACAGCGCTAGCACAAAGGTATCTGTAGTTTAGCCTCAGAGCCCACCTTTAGACTTTCTGTTGTCTCACAGTAGTGTTTACTTGTACTGTTTAAGGTTGAGCTGCCAGCCGTTGTGAGAACCATGACGCGGTCCGAGCCGCAAATATAACGACCACCCGTGTCCGACTGGTCCCTCCTCCGCCCTACACCATCATCATAAAACACACAATGCTGAGTTCGAAGGTGTGGAGAGGCTCATCCCAAGCGGGCTGGGTTACATGTGGATGGACTTCTTTGACCCTACACCTTTCCATGGGAATGTTATTGATTGTTTTTGTAGTATCTCTGTTCAGTATTACACTTTGTAGACGGTCCCTGCACATTCGAGCCACAGCCGGAGGTGCACAGGAGGACGGCTCGTATTGATGAAAATAAATCGTTGTTGTTGCAGTTTACATAACAGCGTTCGGATAAACGTGCCGTTCCTCTGAAAACAATGTTCCTCTGATGACATGTTGACACAGCCAACAATTCTGTGAACATATTTCCAACAACATATTTACCACAAAAAAACATCCTCCTCTGATATTTTTTTCTCCTGCATGGCCCTAACCCTATTCCATACTCCTGACTCCAAAAAAAGAAATATGGTGATGGCTGAAATGCCAAAATTGTGGTTTTGAAACTAAATATCCAACATAAATTAAGCGCATGGATTAAATACACTGGAATTACCATTGCCAACCACTGTTAATTGTCTCATTTGGTCTTCATATACTGAAAGTATCTGAAAAGAGATTTAGATCTAAGATCTTCTAAGTTCTTAATGGAATGATTTAGGTGAAGAGGAGATCAAAGGGGTCAGGTCTTGGCACTCAGTCGGAGTCTAAAATTAGCATTTACAGTAAGTCTTGTCAGTGCCAAGCAGTGTGCCATGTGCACATGAGAGGACACATGTACCACCACTGCTATTAATAAAAAGCATTTAAAGGGATGAAAGCACAATCAAACAAGACATTTGTCAGTGTAACAGAACCGGCATCAGTGACCATCACAGATCTGTCTTCACAGAACACTTAGATCAGAAAAGAAGGACTGACAAAAGGTTAGAGAAGAGTGATGTGCTTTTGATCTCAGGCTTGAAAAGAAGATGAATGTTTTGTTACATTTCAGACATATCAGAGACACATCTCACATGGGATCCTCTGCTGAAGATTCCTGGCAGGACTGAAGTGTTACACATTACATGTTTCAGTAACTCAGTGTAACTGTCCTTCATTGTTTTGTATCTCCTCTTAAAATCCAAGATGGGTCAAACTCTAGTCTTAGAGGTTATTGTCTCATGCAGCTGATCAGCTCCATCAATCCACACAATCAATAGTTCCCTTTACAAGGATGTTTAACCCTTTATCAGGCAAAGAACTATATTTGGTAACTTCAGGTAATATTTAGAGAAAAAAAGTTGCAAATTTACTAGATTTAAGTGGCAAATCTACAAGAAAAAAAGTCACAGATTTAAGAGATTTAAAGTGGCAAATCTATGCGAAAAAAGTCGCAGATTTACGAGAAAAAAGTGGGAAAAAAGCAACTTTTTTCTCCCAGATTCACCACTTTAACCCTTAATAGGGCACTCATTGAAATACTTGCAAATTCCAAATTTCAACCCTAGAGAATATTGGAGGATATTACATACTGCCAGAATGTGTAAAAAAAAACATACGAAAATAATATTTTGAGAAAAACGTTTACGAGATTAAAGGGGCAAATCTATGAGAAAAGAATGTGCAGATTTATGAGATTTAAAGTGGTGAATCTGGGGGAAAAAAACTGCTTTTTTTCACTTTTTTCTTGTAAATCCGCGACTTTTTTCGCGCAGATTTGCCACTTTAAATCTCTTAAATCTGCAACTTTTATTCTTGTAGATTTGCCACTTTAATCTAGCAAATTTGCAACTTTTTTCTCAAAATATTACCTGGAGTTACCAAATATAGTTATTTGCCTGATAAATGGGTTAAAGCACTTAACTGGCTCTTCAGACTTGTCATGAATAACCGTCACCATCTTAAAAACCCATAATGCATTTCGTTTGTAAACACAATCAAAATAGTATAAAACTATCAATACAAAATATGTACACAACCACAAATTATATCACAACAAATATACTGATTTTATTTAATATGACAGTAAAATTACTTTATAAAGAACTTCTTTAACCCTTTAACAACCTATCTTTTTAAACCAGTTTTAGACACATAAGCTAAACAAGGACATTTTCAAAAACTAGAAGTTGTTGCTTTTTTTGTCATAAGCCTTTCCATTTGGGTATGCCAAATAGGCTTAAATAAATAAAAATAAAGGATGGGTATGACAAAGATAACAGACCAATTTAGGCCAATTTTAAGTGAATGTATGAGGCTCTGGATCATTTTCAGATGGAATCAACCTCGGATGCTGCTCCAAAAGGTTGGAGATCTCCTTCTGGATGTAGACTTGTGCTCCATCTGCCCATCCTCTGAGGTCTGCAACCATGGCATCATCCTGGACTCCGCCCTCTCTTTTCAGTCTCACATCAAATCCATCATTAAATCGACCTTCTTTCACCTTAAAAACGTATCCAGAGTCCGGCCATCACTCTCCAACTCTGTGGCAGAGTCATTCAGTCACCCAAGCACACCAAGCCCTGGCAGCAAATCACTCCAACCCTTATCCACCTTCACCTGCTAACTCCTCTTTCTCAACTACAAATCCCTCCATGCCCTTGCCCCTCGATACTTCTCCGACCTCCGACCACACTAGACTCTGTGTCACAGCTGGAGCGCACTACCTGCAGATATCTGCAATTTTTCATCTCTGGACACATAAAACGATTCAAGCTCCATCTGTTCACCACAGCCTACAACCTCTACACTGCGGAAAAAAAAAAGTTGGGTGAACTCAAAATTTCAAGGCAACAAACTTCGATAAAATTTTAAGTTGGACAATTAAACTAAATATTTTAAGTTTTGTTTTTGAGTTTGAATTGAACTCTGAATTCAGATTTTTGAACTTATAATTTTACATTGTAATAACTTTTAATCCTTACTCCTGCTAACTGCTAACTTCTGCAATGTGCTGAATTGGCACGATTGTAGCGCCACTATGAAATGTCAGCTAATCTTGTGACCACAATTTTGAGTTAGCATTGATACGCTAATGGCTACTCTTGTAGCTGTAACAAGCAGCGCCGCTAGCATCAGTTAGCCGCTAGCATCAGTTAGCCGCTAGCTTTCACTAATGACCGAATTTCACCGCTTTCCCGCATTTCACAACAAAGAAATAAGAGTTATCAGAACTATTGTCCCTTGTTGTGAACCCCAACTTAAATATATAAGTAACAACAACTCACAAACTTGTTTTTGAGCAGACAACTGGCTTCCTTTGTTGTGCTAACTTACATTGTTGTCCTAAATTTCAATAATTTATATTTCCAAGTTTTTCCAACTTAAACACTGTTTTAGGCAAAAAATACAAGTTGGCTTTTTTTTGCAGTGTATAAGTGCTCTGCTTTTATCAAAATCATTCATAAGTAAGACATTCATCTGTGTTACACTCTTCTTCACGCCTGACGTACATTATACGTACATCTCTTTCTCTTAGTGAAGGTTAGACTATACAACTTGTGATGCCACTCGATTTTGTACAATAGTAGACAAAAGCTATTGCCATAGCAACAAATAATGCATTTTCTAGTAGAATAAATTATACTTATCTACATATACTTTTGTAGGAAAAGTCAAAGACTGGGGACTTAAATATTTTTATTTAAATACCAGTGGTGCAAAAAATATTCAGATCCCTTCAGTAAAAGTACTAATGCCACACTGTGAAATGACTCTACTACAAGTAAAAATCCTGCATTCAAAACTCACTGAAAAACTTCAAAACTGTACTTAATTACAGTACTTGAGTAAATGTACTTAGTTACATTCCACCACTGTTAAACACATACAATAAAAAAATAAAAATAAAAAGAGCCACAGGTAAATGTTACACATTGGCAGTTCTCCTGTAAATGAGGTTTCAAATGCCTCAAGTGAACCTGTTAATTCTAGATCTGCAGACTAGGGGTGTCTTAAAGTTATTCCTGAGGAAAACCCACAAACAATCACAAGTGATTGGATGGGAGAGGGACAAATACCTAATTAAAGCAATCTGAAAATAAATAACAAGCTCCTTTGGATTAAAAGGCTTGGATAAGGAACTAAACCACCGCTGCCGAGCAGCTGACTTAAAAAACAAACTCAGGGAGCATATGATAGCCCTTCTAAAGCAAAAAACAAAAATGGCTGTCAAGGAAGACTTTAACCCATAAGAACCCAGACCCAGTTATCCTTAAAGGATGTGTTCTATAAGTGGACCACATAGAACACATTTTTGATGTTTAAAAAAAAAAAAAATACTACCCCTAAATGTCAAAAATCTGTGATGTGACATATACATTACAATGGGCGTTTATGGTATTTATGTTTATGATATTTTTAATTTTAAAATAGAAAAAAACTAGACACATTTTCTGCTACAAATTTGCCTTTTTCTTTTGCATCTCCATAACATATATCAAAATTGTGACTTTAATTTGTTCAGGAAATATGGTCAGAACAAGCTAAATGCAACACAGGACGCCCTATTAATGGATTAGAATTGTTAAATTGGTTTAAACTTAGCCTAGTAACAAAAAAAAAACACTTTTCAAAATTATACTTTTACACATTTCTGTTTCCAGTGACACAGTATGTGTCGCATAAAGCTGAATATGGGAGATTCTAGAAGATTTAAAGTGTTTGTTACATGCGTGTCACCATGGGTTCTTATGGGTTAAAGAACACAAAGAGCTAGGTTTAATAACGACAGAGGACAAGGAACCAACACACTAGAAGACAAGTGAAAAGAAGACTAAATGTAAGAGGAGATGTTCTCACTGCCTCTGAATGAGAGACAATGAGTCAGCACAGAGCACTGGAACCCAACTTCATATATAGGCCTCACACACCTGGTCTCAATCAGGGGCAATCAAAGACACACACACCTGACACTGACTGAACTGATCACTGATCCACACAGTGTGAGAACCCCTCACAATGTCAGTGTTTGGGTGAAAGAAATATCCAGTATTAAAGGAAAATGATTTAATGCAGTACTGAAATAGTAGATGGTGTTGCAGTAATGTTCAAAAATGTCATAAGGATTAAAATAAATAAACAATCACGCAATCACTTGTGTTTGTTTGAATTGAGTATCTTCTCAAGAAATGGAATTTTACTGAAATAATCTTAAATTTATTGCAAAATAGAATTGCTTTATCTACATAATACATGGTCATCCATAAAGTTGGAATAATTTTGTTTTCAGACACAATCCTCTGTTAATTGTGTTTCATTTTCATCGTGATATGTTTGGAAGAAATTGATTCATAAGGTGTTGAGAAGATATACACTTTATCTGTCAAGAATAAATCACATTGTCACAGTCATTTCATTGAAAGAGGTAAAAAAATATATATATTTTGTTCCAACTTTATGGGTGACCATGTACTTAACTTAAATGTTACTTTTAACATGAAAAATGAGCAATTTATATAAAGATAAGTCTAATCATCTGATGCAAAATTATTTTTTCTTTTAAAGTAGCTCAAGCAAGATGTTTTTAAAGCAAAAAACTTCATATGCAACAGAACCTTTGAGCTGTATTTTAGTTATTTACAGAAAATAAATCTGTGATTCAGGGTTTTTTCCGCCGGCCTTCATCATGACACAGTGTGAAATAATTTATGGATTACAGGAAGGACATGTAGACCCACCACATCCACTCAGCGCATATTCATCCCTTCTAAATCCCATCAACTAAATCATGCCACTTCCTCCCAACCTTTGTTTGTTTAATTCTGTCTGTGACATCCATCCCACACAGCTCAACATCAGACTGATCAATCACCACGCTGCCTCACACTGCTGCCATTGTCAGCGCCCTCCCAGAGTCAAGGAACACACTGACAACCTCTGTTTGCATCCTTTCTCGGGGCCTTGAACGGGCCATATAGTCCCCTCTTTGTCTGCCCCGCCCGTATTGATGGAATCTGAAAGTAAGCAGATTTGCAACGGATATTAACAGTAGGCTTGCAGAACAATGGCGCGGAGAAGCATGGCACAGGGTTGAGAACAAATGTGTCCTTTATGTCCGGGCCTTGTTCTGAGAACAGAGAGGAGGAGAGGATAGGGAGATGTATAAGGAGGGGTGTATTCTCACACTGCAGATGGAAATGAGAATATCTGCACACACACACACACACACACACACACACACACACAAATCGAAGTCACACACCGCCATGAGCTCGTGTTGACAGCCAGACTCTCTCGGAAGGCCTAGCATGCTGACAGAGATTAAAGGAGGACATCATACACGAGCAGACACACACACACACCAACACACATCAAACATATTCTGCTCCTCCAAACAAGCAGCTGGGGAGTCTGCGCTGTACATCTATATCTTCAGCTCCAGTAGTGTTCCACTCCTCACTGCCAATAAGGGAGGTTTTACTCCTCCCTCAATGGCTCCATCCTTCCATGCCTTTGACAGCATCATGGGGGGTGTTATTGGTTGAAGCTGCAGGGAGTCTCTTCAGACACACAGCTCCCCTTCTAGCCTGCAGTAATGCAACACGTCTGTGGGGTCAAAGGAAAGCTGCACTGGCTGATGTATTTACATTTTTCTTCTCTGTGGCGTTAACTACGCTGTAGGATGGGTTTACTTTCATCTACACACAGTGCCTCTTTAAGTTTGGCTTTTATGTTCTGAAAAAAACCTGATGAAGCTGTATTTTACAATATTGTTCGGCTAGTTATAATAGTGGCAAATGCACCAATGAAAAGGCATTCATACTATCTCTTTACAGTTTTTCTCAGTCGCGTTGGTGCATTTCTCACATCGCTCTTTACATTTTCACAATAGTTTATGCATTTCTCAAAATGGATAGCTCATTCCTCAAAAGCAAGAATTCATGTAAATGAAAGTGTCAGTGACATCAAGATGAAAAGTCCTGACACCATTTATGAACAAGATCTTGGTGACATTACCTGAAAATGCTCAAGACAGCACTTTACACTATTTGCACAGCCATTTGAAAACTACAGTAAAGTTACACGTTACTGTGTTTAGTGAGGTAACTGTGTACAACACACTGAATATGTATGTTTCATATTTTTAGCATAGCATATGCTCTTTGTAATTCTAATTTGTTCACAGCATTGTGCAAAAGGAAAAACACACCCTTATTTACAACAAACAGCAACTCCCTTTGGGTAGAGCTGTGCACAACTGTCAACAATATTTCAGTACATATTGGAACTGAACATACAACATACATAGTACTGTAAATCATTCATGCACATCCAGACGTTCCTCTCTGTCTGACCACATAGTTTCATCTACATCACAGCCAATATCATCTCTTGCAATGCAGCGAGGAAAATATCTCCTCGAGTTACGAATCCACCCTCTGCAGGACTCTGCTGTGATAGGGCGGCTGTGGCTCAGTCGGTAGATCGGTTACACACTGATCGGAAAGGTTCCCAGACCATGGCAGCCTACATGTCGAAGTATCCTTGAGTAAGATACTGAACCCCAAAAGGCCCACCGATGCTGCGTTCATCAGTGTATGAATGAATGTATGACTGAATTCCCAATGGTGGACTGGTAGCCTCGGCCACCAGTATTACAGTTTTTCTCAGTCGCCTTGGTGCATTTCTCACATTGCTCTTTACATTTTGACAACAGTTAGTGCATTTCTCAAAACAATTAGTACAAACTGCAAAACTTAGTTGATAACCTGCAGAAGTGTGTCACTTGCTCAAAATGGATAGCTCATTCCTCAAAAGCAAGTATTTATGTCAATGAAAGTGTCAGAAGAAGACAAGAAGTCCTGACACCATGTTTATGAACGAGAAAGTCAAATGTCTCTGTCATGTTTTCATTATGACAGTTTACTCTGGAAATGTTTTCCAATGCAAAAAAGTCAGATCTTGGGGACATTACCAGAAAATGCTCAAGACAGCACTTTATACTATTTACACAGCCATTTGAAAACTACAGTAAAGTTACACATTACTGTATTTAGTGAGGTATCTGAGTACAAGACACTGGATATTTCACATTTTTTATTGCATATTCTCTTTGCAATTTCATTTTGTTCACAGCATTGTGCAAGAGAAATAAAACACCCTTATTTACAACAAACATAAACATAAGTCCCTTTGGGTAGAGCTGTGACAGTACAGTGTCACAGTGTAGAAATGGTTCACACGATGTCCTGCTTGGTTCATTTATGCTTGTAATGGATTATGGGATTCAGCTCTGAGTGATTGCAACCAAGGATAAGCCACTTCTCTAAATACAATGCTTCACACAGCCCTTCTCATCAGTGAAAGCTAAGGTTCACCTGAGAGAAATTGTTCAATTTCAGAGACATTTTCATTAAAAAAAGAAAGATTTAAAAAAATATACAACATTTGCTTGACAGATTTTGACAACTAGTTCAACATTTTTGTATGTAATGACTCAAGCAATGAAATGAGGACTATTAGTTTTATATGGAATAACTATTCAGCATTCACGAGTATAGTTAATTTTGACTGACATGACATAAGACATGATAATGTTATAAAACAGAGAGTTTTATGAAAGCACTTGATGCATGTCCAAAAACATTTACTGCTACTATGATGTGCACAAATGACTAAATGTTGTGGAGGTTGAACTAACTGTTGTGCAAATGTTCATAGTGATGTAAGAAATGCACCAAAGTGACTGAGAAAAACTGTAAAAATGTTATTGTATGTACACACACTGGCCAATTTATTAGGTCTACTTGTATAACCAAATGTGATCCAATACAACATCTTCATCCCTTAAATTCTGCCTTTACAATAATTCAGTTTTGATTGGCACTGTCAGAGAGTTATTAATGTAACTATATCTTCATTATAGCGGTTGTAGTTTGCAGTAGTTCTGAACAATATATTAAGAGGTGCTTCTTATTTTGACATGGTAGTGCCAGAATATTAGGAATACCTGTCAATATAATGCACTTCAGCACATTATAACCTCAATAATAAACATA
The DNA here is from genome assembly GCF_030273125.1 of Centropristis striata. NCBI lineage: Eukaryota > Metazoa > Chordata > Actinopteri > Perciformes > Serranidae > Centropristis > Centropristis striata. The sequence goes on along the minus strand of NC_081520.1, from coordinate 29,721,683 downwards.
AAGTAGAATTATTACCTTTCCGACTATATATATATATATATATATATATATATATGGTGTATATACATTTATGAATATTCACCATCATTAAAAAAAGTCTACATAGGGATTATTAAACATGGCTGGGGCATATTGAGGTGTCTCAGCCTGTCAAACATACCAAGTGATCATAAATCCCTGACTTTTTCCTCTAATACTGTCCTAAATGCCGTATGGTAATAGTATAATAATAGGAAGAGACATGGATGAAGGAGCGTGAACCCTTGTCTCGAACGAGGATGTCAATGAAAAAATGAGAATGACATACATTTTTTGTTATATTATGGTGAGAAGGTGGCCACTATATTAAAAGTAGCAGTAGTAGGCAGTAGCTGATGGAAGTGTAGTTCAAACAATGAAATAATCCACTTTACCTGCAGCATGCAGAACATTTGCACCACTAAACTCTGCAGCATTCTGGGCAAGCTTATTTTACCTCTGTCACTGAGTCAAATCAAAAACTAATATGATATTTATATAAAATTACACAGAGAAATCTCATGATTACAGAGAAGTAAGCAGCAGCTTGATTGGATGTGTTGAGCAACATGCAACTTGTCTTTACTTCGGCATGTTTAATCTTTTATTCATACTATTGTTGGTGATGGAAATTTAAAAACAGTCACAGCAACTATGATGTCATCACACTGACAAAAAGAATAGTTCTGAAATGTTTTTTCTTTAGGGTGTCAGTTAGCAAGTGGCAATACACAGACAGCAAGCCTTGTTGCTAGGAGAGATGCAACTCCAATCTCTTCTATTGGCCAGAAAGACCAGGATGTTCATCCAATAAAAGCCCCACAGCAGCTGGACAGTGATAGCCATTCAGACACAATGATTACGGTGCCTTTGACTGAGGTTGAAGTGGACTGAAAAGTACCTGTCGGAAAGGTCAATAATGAAATTGTTGGTGGATGTCAGCTGGAGGAGAGGAGGGGGTTAAGTTGTATGTTACACACACACAGAAGCACATCTTTGCTCATTTGCATGTAAATACTGTATTGTGGGCGGCAGCTACTATCTCACTTTAATGTAAAATTAAATGGTAATATTGTATGTCCTGGTATTGTGTTGTCTACTTGTTAATCATATCAGAGCAAACAATTATCACTCTTCACCCTGTTCTGTCCACCTACTCTTCCCCCTCTACTCCCTTTATAGCCACTATAAAACCCACAACCTTGAGCTTTTTCCTTCTCAGAACCTTGTAAGGTATTTGATTCTTCATTATGTTACAACTGTATTTTAAAAAAAACATCATAATCAAACCGCCTCATCTTCCATCATTTAAGCATTAATGTGTCATTTTATGTGTTGGCAAGAGAGTAAAACAAATAGCAGACAACAATGGAAGAAGAAAAACAGATTGTTTACCACTTTGCCTATGTACCGACTCACAGAGGTACTAGTATGGCTGTAAAGCTTTGACTCGTTGAAAGTATTGGCTGTGTTGTAGCAGTAGGGAAATAGTTACATTATAAAATCAACCTGCAGTTTAGCAATCCTACAATTTCAGAGTGCAACACTTCTACATTGCTGTCATATGAACAGCTGGACACATGCATTTGCATATTAATTAATCAATCAATCAAAAACTAGTCAAAAACTTTGCTAACAACCAAACATTAAGCAAGTGCAGCAACACAAGACATAGCAAGCAAGCTAATATTACTAACTAAAAGGCTTTTGTTTATTCTCTCTCTCCTTTTCTTTCGTCCTCTTCAGTCTTTTCAGCCTTGCTATAATGTCCATGAGGCTGCTGAATCCACTTTCATTGCCTGCTCACTTTGCTCTGGTTCAGGTATGACAGGAACCCACATTAGGTTGCATTTGTATTAAGGTTCCTGCTGTGGAAAAGGGTTTAAGTAAATGAAACTGATATGAATCATGGCCATTACCTACATTCAGCAGGTCAGACTACCTGGTGTAGAGTTCAAGAAAGCAGTCAGAATACTTTGACTACTGTACTGTGTTTGAAAACAGCAATCATTCACTTAGACATATATGCTGGAGCACATACCTGGAGTACTGCAGGTCAGGTGCTGCCATCAGTGTCTGAGAGCCATGGCAACAGAAATATGTTATGACAAAGATATCAACTGAATAACAAAGGGCAGCTTCACGAATATATACTATAGAAGGCAATTATCCCTCCAGCAGATCAATTACAGTATATGTAGCCTGATAATTAATGAATGAGTCAGGGGTAGAAGTGAGACACAGTGTGAGGACTGGCTTAAGGGTAGCAATTGCCATTGAACCATTAAATCAACAGGGTTCAAACCATGTTGGCTATGAATGTGGTTTTTAAGACAGTTTCACCCAGAGTCAGCAGTTTTTTTTTCTATAACTTTCAAATAGAGAACAGACATTAAACTGAAGTTGATAATGTGAAGTAAAATAGTGGGGCTGGTAGCATTGATGTTTTTCATTGCATTCTATACAACAAGGTGGGATGGCCACCTTTATCTATGGATGAGACATGCATTGGTTCCTTTTCATTAAGTCTTGATAGGCAACATGCCACCAGACCTCAGCATTTTACTAAACGGGTCACATAGTGATGATCCCACATGCTCAAGTGATTGCTTAATGCTCAATGTTCCCCGGACAAATACTGAATTTGAAAAAATTGCTTTCAGTTTTTCTGCTGTATCTACCTAGAATATCTAACAACATTCACTCAAACTCAACACAGTTATAGCTATGGGCCAGTTTAAAACTGCAATCACCAATAACTCTGCCTTTCACTGTGACTGCTTTTAAGGTTTTTCAAGTGTTTTTTGTGTTGTTGTGTGTTCTTTCATTATGTTTTCTTCTGTGCTCCCGACATCATTGTAAGGGGCTTGCCTAAATGATTCCTCGAGATGTCAATAAAGGATAGGGTTTTTTTTTCTTAAAGAAAAAATTTGAGTATGGGATACTGGACTTGAAGATGGTGTGATTAGCAGACAGCAAATGTTTGTGATGTGTGGTCATAATACGAAGAGTAATAATAATAAAAGTTTTAAGCCTTGCACCAAGCCCACCAAAAACTATGAAATAATTCACGACCATAAACTATTTAAAGGTGCAATTTGTAAGATTTAGTCTGATTTTTTAAATTAAAACATTCTAAAAATGAACAAACATTATCTGTGCAATGTGTTGCAGAGATACCTACTTAAACTAGCATGCTAACCAGCTAGTTTTATAATAATACCACTTGTGCCTCAAGAGGTAATAGTGAGTCACTGTAGCATCCAGATTGCCCTCAGAGGAGATGAGAGTATGCCGCTACAGCAGCGGAGAGACGTTTAAGAGACTGTTGTAACGGTAAATCCTGGAGTGTTTTGCTTCTTCCTGGCAGAGATTACTCTGCTCTGCCGGGCTGTTGCTCTCTGTGCACTTTGCTGAGCGAGTGATCTCTGTCAGGATGGAGCCAGACTCTATAGAGACCTGTCCATTACAACAATCTCTTCAATTCAGATCATCAGTTCGGGTGTAGGTCTTCAATTTAGTTTGGAAGGTTTGCATTAGCCATGAGAATTTACTAGACAGCAACATTATCCTTGCAACGTCATGTTTTGCATTTTGTCATCTATGTCAGCCTCCTAATAACTGGCATGTAGTAGGGTGGGGCCAGGACATGCTGATGTCAAACCTAAACAGTGGATACTTAGACAACAGTTACAAACACTTCAATGCAGGAAGAAAAATGTGCTCTGTCACACCTTAGATAAATAATACCAAACATTAAAAAAAGATTAAATGAAATCTAAAAAATAACAAATTAAATGACTTGCTTCCTTTCCTCATCTCCAGGGGTATATCCAGGTCGCAATACCCATCAAGCTCTCAAAACTTTTAAGTCTTCAATCTTTGTAAAGGGCACCAAAGGCGAAGTCTCAGATCCTTGAGGGGCTGCCTCATGTCTCTGTCTGTGTCTCTGACAAGGTCAGAGCACTGATTCCTCCAGCAGACAGCGCAAACCAACACCCCAACTGTGATACTGTCAGAGAGTTATAATATCAATATTAAACAATAGCAATGGCCCCTCACTACTACACTAAAATGATACAGTGAACAATAGAGTTGAAAAGAAATAAAGAGTGAGTGTAGTTTGTTGTCATAAAAATCATATATTTTATATTTTAGAATAAAAGTTCCATATGTAGATAAACAGTAATTACCTGCCTTCAAGGGTACAGTGTGACAGAATATTACTGTTTATGACCACAGGCTCTGAAACTGTTGGGAAGAAAAACCTCGGAAAAGGAAATTGTTGAAAAATGGTTGCAATTTTGGTGACTTTACAAGACAATCCCGGTGCAACATTTCTCAGTAGGTAATGGGCTGGCGCATACTGGACAATAATGATTTGAAAATAAATGGATTCACCTGGTTATGTCATGTCTATAGTTTATAATTTGCAGGATACGGCAGCTGTAGTCAGCTTGGATTCACAGTTATTACCAGAGCTGGTGACCAAGAGTTCACACATGTTGAAGAAATATTAAATATGTACCCATTTCAAAGGTTATCAGCCCACCAAGTGGCCATTAGCAGGTGTAATCAGCATCTTAAATATGCATTAGAAGGTACAAAAGGTTGTTCTCAACCCATGCAATAGCCCGTCGCTGTATTGTTACATTTCTGTTTTAGAAAAATAAAAATTAAGTGGTTAGATTCCAGTAAAAAAACATTGTGGTTTGGAATAAATATCTTACATTACACATGTTGGGACATTTAAATTATATGAAAAAATAAGTTTTGTTTTTCACTTTGAGTAGAATCTCTTAAGTGGAAGTCTTGTACTATTAGTTCAAACTAGATTTTGGGAGCAATCCACCTCTCCAACATCTCTCCTTGCACATACGCTGTAGCTCGTGTATGACTTCATGTCCTCCTTCACTCCTGCATTAATTACCGCGGCCACTAGAGGTCAGCAGAAGAATCAATCAATCAACAAAAATGTAAATATAGCAGTCCACTTTAAGTGCTGACTTCTCAACCTACTAGAAGGTGGAGCAGACCCCCACTAACCCACATCTTTAATGATGATAACCACTAATAGCACTTCAATATATGCACTATGCCTCTAGCATAATTCACATTGCACTCACATCACAGTATTTCTGTTTCAGGCTATCACTTCATTATCACATCATCATAGTGAAGAAGACGTGATGAAAACCTGCAACAGATAGTGTATTTTATTATTTATTCGTGAGTGTAAAAAAAATAGCAATATAGCCATGTTATATCAACAAATATAGATTGCCATGAGCTCTTCACACTTATCACAGTATCGTCACTTGTACTTTATTGCTTGGCATGAAATTTGGTAAGGACATTCATGATCCCCAGATGATGTATCATATTGACAATAGTGATCTCAACTGCAGACTCCCAGGCTTGTTCTAGCTATGGATAACTGCTCTTGGTTTCCCTCGGTGTAGTACTATCTGCAGCTTCTGCTTCTGTCTTCTCTAGGTCTTTCCTTAAAAAGGAGATTCTAAACTTAGTCGCCTCGTTAAATAAAGGTTAAAATCTACTAAATAGATGAACTGACATACACCCACGTCATATGCAGCTATTTTCTCAACTCTCATTGTGTTGCAGCTATTCCCCACTGGATCTGCAGAAACACTCCAGGAGACACATTTAACACTATGCAAAGCCTCCCTTCTTACACCTTTAAGTATATTCAGTGTAAGTGTCATTGTGAGCAGGAACCTTTTTAAATGGTACTTTAACACCATCATATCTTCTGATTACAGTAAATTATATGTATTGCGATTCGGTTTAATCATTTAATTGAATAAAAGATTGATTGCATTATTAAAATGCTTTTAATCTTGATGAACCTCATATCACTATGGCGTATTGGGTTTTCAAAACACCCACTGAATCTATTGTACTAACTATACAATGACTAAATCAGCTGCCTTTGGGGTTAAGTCATTCTCTCCCTCTTTTTAACTTCTTCCATCAATGTCCTCCTCGGTCTTTTCAGCTCTGCCATGTCCTTGAGGCTGCTAATCCCACTTTCATTGACTGTTCACTCTGCTCCAATTCAGGTACGACAGGAACCCACATTAGGTTGCATTTTTATGGAGTTCCTGCTGTGCAACCTGCAACATGACCAAATGTGGAATCACCTGCCCAGTTATTTAGTCCACATCCATTGGCCAGCTCCCTGCTCCTGCTCACAGAAAAAGGTCTGATCCTGCAGCACAGCCCAAAATGTTGGATGGTTTTGTAACCGTACATTTTATTATTAATATATATATGATGGGATTCATATAATTTACCACTTGGTCTAATATTGAGACATACTGTATAGCGTCAGTTTTATTCCTCCTTTTCTAATGATACAGGTTCATGAGTCTCTGGTTAATTAAAAGTGACACCATCACTGCTAACTAACAATTAGGTCGTCTCTACAGTTAAGTCTGTTCTGTTTCTGGTGTTAACTATTATATTGACTTGCCAAAATGAAAAGGGAGCGTTTTTCTGGGTTGAAGTACAGTTAAAATTTCCCAGGACAAAATAGATTATTTCCAGGACATCTGGTCATTTTAATCTATTTCCAGGTGCCTCCATGACTGGAAAACTAGTCTCTAAAATGGATGACTGAAATTTAAAAATTAACAAGATGTTCCAAATTCATGTTTTTAATAATTGAACATTTTGCAAACTGTACAAACATTTTGTGATTTTGCAGATAGTACATACGAAAAAGGTACATACGGTGAGGAAGTTTTCACAGCACTTCCACATTTTTTTCAAATTTATCAAAAATATATAACCAAAATATAACATGTACATGATTCACAACCTTTGCTCAATACTTTGTTGAAGCACCTTTGGCAGCAATTACAGCCTCCATCCTCTTTTTTTTTTTGAGTAGTTTCTCCAATTTTTCTGTGCAGGAACTGTCAAGCTCCATCAGGTTAGATGGGGAGCCTCGGTGCAGAGCCATTTTCAGATCTCTCCAGAGATGTTCAATCAGGTTCAAGTCTGGGCTCAAGGACATTCACAGAGTTGTTCCTCCAGTCATGACGCTTGGCATTCAGGCCAAAAAATTAAATCTTTGTTTCATCAGACCAGAGAATTTTGTTTCTCATGTGTTCCTCAGGTGCCTTTTGGCAGACGGGCTGCCATGTGCCTTTTACATTTACATTTACATTTAGTAATTTAGCAGACGCTTTTATCCAAAGCAACTTACAGGAAGAATAAAAGCAAACAATGAAAGTATAGTGCAAAAAGAGCTATTAGTGCATCAATAAGTGCTAGTGACAATTCTTTAAGGAGTAGAATTATCGTTATTTTACTGAGAAGTGGCTTCAGTCTAGCAGATTTACCATACAGGCCTGATTGGTGGAGTGCTGCAGAGATGGTTGCTCATTGGGACCTTCAATGCTGCAGAAATTTTTCTATACCCTTCCCTAGATCTGTGCCTTGATACAACCCTGTGTCGGAGGTCTACAGACAGATCCTTGGACTTCATGGCTTGAATTATACTCTGACATGCGCTGTCAACTGTGGGACATTTACCTAGACAGGTGTGTGCCTTTCCAAATCATGTCCAACCAACTGAATTTATCACAGGTGGACTCCAATCAAGTTGTAGAAACATCTCAAGGATTATCAGCAGAAACAGGATGCACCTGAGCTCAAGTTTGAGTGTCATGGTAAAGGCTGTGAATACTTATGTACAGGTAATTTTAACGTTGTCATTATGGGGCATTGTTTGTAGAATTTTGAGGAAAAAATAAATTGAATCCATTTTGGAATAAGGCTGTAACATAATAAAATATGGAAAAAGTGGAGCACTGTGAATACTTATGCACTGTTTATTCATTTAGGTCAGAAAAAGTGCAGAAATAACATTTTTTTTGAATATTTGTTAGAATGTTTTAAGATTTTTAGTAATAACAAGCTTCTACCAGGCCTTATAACAAACAATAAATGCATTAAAATTCAACATTAGGAAATATCTCACACACAAGCGACACAGTTGCCAGGTATAAAGAATGTTTGTTGTTTTGTAATGAGAAGGAATTCATCCAGGTCTGCTCCTCCATAGGGTCTCCATATCAGCTGAGGGTAGAAAAGCACGTGTCCTGGCTGAGCTTCTGTTCAAACCAGTGTAATCCTCCTTTACTGTGATGGTAATTGTGCTTCAGTGGAGCATGATGGTAAAGCAACGCTCTGAGGACTGTCAGGCTTTGTCAGGCTGAGTACTCTCTGCTTTGTTCTTCTCTGCTCCGACTCGTCTCTGTTGTTCCTGTTTCTCTCTCACAGGCTTCCACCTGTTCTTGACCTTGCACTGTCTGCCTGCAGTCTGTTGACCTTTGACCCCAGCCAATCAGAAACAGTAAGGAACCTCTTGACCACCTCTTGACCTGTGGAGAGTGACACGAGCGGTTTGTTGTTGTTGTGGTGTGTGTGTGGCGTGAGTGTGTTTGTGTTGCTGTCTGACCCTTTCTGACCTTTGACTAGTGGCTGCATTAGAAAGCAACCAACAGCTCCCTAGTGTGTGTGTGTGTGTGTGTGTGTGTGTGTGTGTGTGTGTGTGTGTTTGTGTACGCGCTGCCACAGGACAGCAATATATGCTGGTAATGCTTATCTCTGATAAATAAACTGAGCTTTATTTTCAGTTCTGATAATGTATAGATCACTCAGTTGATTCTGGTCAAGCCTTAAAATCTAATCTAAAATCTCAATAAATATTCTGGCCATTCTCCCCAAAAAGTGGCCAAATAACTTATTACGATTCACATTTATTGTTAGGGTGACCTCTAGTGCCTGTAGTACTTGTGATGGGACAAAAGCAGGAAAGTAGGTGATGTCATTTAAAGAGTAATAAAGTCCACTTAGGAAAGAGACTTGTGTGGACGGAGTGGTCGAACATGTCACAGGACTTTCATTGTATGAAACAAAACATCAATATTGATTTTCACAACATAAGTTAAATTATGTACGTAACTTAAGTCTGTGGTTATTAACCTTTTTCATCATGAATAAAGATGAGGTCATGGACCCAAATATAATAAGATTTAAGTTCAGGGACTGAAAGGATACTGGTTGTTGGATATGATCAAGACCAGAATTTTAAGAGTTTTCACTCTTATGATATATTCTCACATTGGACTCAGTTTTTAAAGTGAAATTACATAATGGAAATAAACTATTCCCCATTTTTCTGGGACCCCTTGGATCTCCCTCAAGGTCCCCTGGGGGTCCTGGTGCCCCTGGTTGAGAACCACTGACTTAAATAACATGACAAATGTACTTATTTTAACCCAAACCATGATCCTTTCCTAAACCTTTTCCTAAACCTAACCAAACTGCGTTACATACCATAATAGCGCAATTTATTTATAATTTTTCGGCATACTAAAGTTTGACCTTTTTATTTTTTACATTTTTCACATACTATGGTATGGCATTTTTACATTTTTAGATGTAGTATAATATGGTGTTTTTCATGGGTGGCAATATTATACTAAATAAGTATCGACATACCCTCATACTACAATACTACTTTTTTTTTAATTTTACTTTTTATTTGATCATTTTTGGGCACACTAACGTTTGAACATTTTTTTTTACTTTTTTCAACATACTATAATACCTTACTACCATAATATTTACATAGTATTTATATATGTATATATATCACATTGATATAAATTAATTTTATATTATTATGTAAATTATCTATATACATGTAAATTTGAGTGGCAGTTAACAAGCTATGACTCCAGACCGAATGATGCGATCACATCACACTCAGCTCCTCCTTAATGCTGATGGCCTCAGCTCTTCTCCATCAAACATCTGGTGATGTAACACAACCCTCTGTAGATCAGTTAGGTGCAAAACCCTCATGTATGATAGTTGCTGACATATGTGCTGATTCACAGATGCAGTAAAGTCCATTTAAGAATTGGGCTATCTATAAAATATGTGAGACCTGCTCTCCTAACCTCTTCTGACCCATAAACAGTGAGCTGCAGTCCTAGTAAAATGACACAGATCCGACTGACTGAACTGTATGTTTAATAAAACATCACCTGATATGACTGCTGCAGAGCCACTTCTGCCCCCTGGTGGCTGTCTCTGGCACAGACACAGCTGTGTTTGGTCTGACTCTGAGCTCTGTGAATGCTGTTGTCCAAATTGGATCCTCTGCAACCTGAGGCCCATCTGAGGGGTGCTGCGAGTCGAACACAGCCTGGTTTCAGACTCAACAATGTCCAGCAGTAACAGGACTGAACTATTTTTAGTTGAGTTCATTTTATCCAACACTGTGCTCTGTGTGGGTGCTTCCTGACCAGGACAGGATAGGACTGTTTATCTACAGCCCCTGACCTCCACCTCCAAACTCCAAGTCCCTCCTCAACAAACACACACTCTCTCGGTTCTACTGCTCATCAACCAACACTCAGTCTGAACGCTGGCATGCTGATAAGATGCTGTCCCCGGCTGTACGCGACACAATAATATCCTGCAGCACACCTGTCAAACACTCAAATGAAAGTTTAACTTGATCAACATCCACAACTTTTAAATATAGGCCCACATCCTGAATAAAGGTGGTTATTATATTGAAGTCTGAGTATGAATATTTCAGTTTGATGCTCCTGTATTTACTACATTGGGTATTTATGTTACTGCTGTAGTTTCCAGTTACTTTACAGATTAAACATTTTCATGCAAAACATAAATATGCATAATTTTAAATGATAAAATATGAAGCATTTGAATAATTCAAAATGCCAGACATTACATGCAGGATAAAATGAGTCCAAGCTTGACCAGTTACAACATTTAAATGATGCTTAAGTGTTAATTAATAAATAATGAATGAATAGTCATGATGCTTTAAGTATGTTTTTTGCAGCTTTCATACTTTTACTTCAGAGAAATATTTAATATAGACATTTTACTTCTAATGAAATATTTATTAAACTGTAGTATTATCACTGTAAGGTGATAGCATAATACATGTCACTTCATTTTTCATCTTTTTCTTTGGGCTTGGAAGAAGATATCAAGTTATTCTGGCTCAAAAGGCTGAAGTCCAAGTGACTAGATGAGGGGCTAAAGTCAATGTCAAGTTAAGGGTCCAACCGATATGGGATTTTTGAGACCTATTTGATACTGTTTTATAAGGGAAAAATTTTATGGCAGCTGATATAGTGAATTTTTGAGCTGAAATTAAAATAGATCTTTTGTATGTGGATTGTACACAGATTTTGTGCCAATATCACAGTGCAAATGTGATAAGCTTACTTATAAAAATAACTTTATTAGAAGAATATTTAACATTATTATACATTCTAAAACATAATATTTACAATGTATTAATCAGCATTTCAATAAAAAAATAAAGAATATAAAGAAAATATAGAATAAATAAAAACAAAAGAAATAGCGATATAAACTTCAGCACTCTATGTTCAGTATCAGTCACCATTTAAATAATAAAACATAAACTAGAACATTTCTAAAGAAATTTTGAGTGTAATTGACTCTGGCCCGTGACTCTCACCCATACATTATTGGATTACAATTTGAACTGTTCAAAATGGAAAAGAGGCTTTGGTAGTTATGCAACCAGGGCCAGGTGGTGGCCACCAATCAGAGCAATCAACTGAAATAAACTGCTCCTGTGAAGCCACTGAAACAGCGAAACGTTCTCCACGATGACTAAACCGCCACTCCTATGATTGATCCGGGCATCCTGAGTTCTTCCTGAACGTCTACATATGTGTTTTGTGGAGAAAAATAAAGAAAATGTCTTTTTAGAGCGATCAGAAAAAAAATGGTACCTCTGCTTTCCTCCAGAAATGGTCCCTCCATTTTACCAAGGCAGTCTATGAGGCTGTTGGTGCGTGTTGGTGGATCAGCTGAGCGTCCTACGCCCAAACTATAACTCTGACAGCTTTACCAGACGAACGTGAGGGAGAAGACCAATTTTCCTATGTTTCTATGTATAAATTATTTCTGTAGAGTGGCATTCGCGGCCTCAAGCACAATTTCTAAATTTATTTTTTGACAAATTTTTCTCTCCCTCTGCACTCTAACAATGATGTCATCCACTCGAGAAAAAAAACGTGGATGAAACGAAAAAATTAAAAATCTAGGATTAAGCCAGGTGAATAATATATAGTGTGCTCTTTCAATAAAAACAAAAATAAATAACTCTATGACACCATTTCTAAATCACAACAAACATCGTCTGTAAAAAAGGTTTTCATATCTAACTGAAAACATATACTGTACCGATAAATATTGATGTTTTTGACAGGCTAATATCGGCCCCATTAATATTATTCAATCTATATATCAGTTGGGCTCTAGTCAGGTTGCTAATCCTACTGTCTTCTTTTGTCAAGATGAGTTTAAAGTCAAATGTAGGACCTATATCATGGGCAAAAAGTCAGGATAAATTGGTCTGTTTTCGCTATTCTTTGTTTGACTCCCTTTCTTTTGAGCCTCCGACTTTATAGAAGTGTAATACTAAATTGTATGAGTACCCCTTTATTTATTTGCTAAGGATCATACACTATGATGCATTATGGATACCCTACTGCCACAAAATGTCAATAAGATGTTTGTGCTTTGTTTGAATTTGTCTGTGTGTGTTACGTCTTCTTCTGGACTTCTTCTGACTGACTGTCAGTTTCCTCGGCTGTTGTTTTAGAAGCAGTGCCCTCCAAACGTACACTTGAAGCACAAAGCTCTTCTTCCTCCTTTAAAAACAAAAGGTTGTTCTGAGTACAGCCCTGGCTACGTGCTCTGTAGAGGACATGTTTTCTTAGTCAACAGTTCATCAGTGCACACTCAACCCACCTGAACTCTGAGTAAGAAGTTCATCCGTCCCAAGTGATAGGCCTGTCTCATGTATTACTCTACAAGTCTTTTCAATGACAGGCATGAATACAGACAACTCTTTGTTCGGGACTGGACTGGAAAGTTAGTTTGGAGAGCCAGAATCCAACCAAGTCATCACTGACTCACTTGTGTTGTTCAATAACCTTCTCAGCCCCGTTAGTCATGTTTCCAGTCTGCACTGCACTGATCGATATTTTCATCTCAACAATGGAACAAATCGCTATGTGCAATGTGATAGGGGTCAGTTATAGTGATGAACCCACAGAGAATTATATTACCTCCAGTCTCTGTAGTTCCCCTCAGCTCTGCAGAGCTTTCTAGTGTCTTTCAGGTCAGTGGTTTAGATTTTACAGCCAACTTTAGTGTTCTGGCTGTCTCACAGCTCTCATCAAGGTGGTTTCCAGCAGCAGGCCGCCTTTACAGTGAAAAAGCTCTGATAAACCCACTGCTCAGCACCCTGACAGTTAGAAACTAGCTTGTGAACGCAGTGGCGCCATCAGCAGCTAAAGAGCAGGTATTTCCCTCAGGAGTGTGTGCTGAACCAAGGACCGTGTTTCCTACCGTCAGCTTCCCTCTAAAGTTCTGACTTGAAACTCCATGCCAGTTTTTGTTTGATGATGATAGACCTAGTAAAAGCGGTGATAGTCAATATATATTTAGTATTAAAATATAGAACTAGATGTTCTTCATTGAGCATGCTTGTGTTTTGAAAGAAAAAAAACATAATTGTTAGGTTTTTTTTGGTTCTTTGGGTTCAAAATGTTGATCCAATAGGACGAAGTGAAAAGATAAGGTCATATAGGTGAGGTTGTGCTGAAAAAAATACCAACATGGCATGGTAAACATTTTATGGTAAAGCTTCCTTCACTGAATAAAAGAGACCAGTTTGATTTTCAGCAAGTTTATTTCAGTATAAGTGGTTTTTAAAACACCTCACACTGTTTCTCCAAACATCTCATTGTTCTTGCAACCTCCGAGATAAGCAAGCAAGACATTAAAATCTTCAAACATGACCAAATCCAACATGATCAAACTCTGTGCCAAACAACATTTTGAAGCAAACTATTTGACAGGAGTCAACATTAAGACAAGTGGGGAGCAAACGGTCACATAATAACCAATAATTATACTTTGTACATGTGTAAAACCTGACTAAAAAGAGACAAAGTGGCTGGCTTACAGCAGCCGACGCAGAAAAAGGAGCAGTGATCTGACAAAATTAACCAAATGCCCAAACAGTAACCTCCTCTTCAGCCTCTTAAGTCTTGTGTATGGGTCGAGTGTGTTTGTGTATGTGTGTGACTGTGTGTATGCATGCGTGTGCACTTGTGTCCTATTATACAAACAGTACATTACATAGAAACCCAATGTGTTCTAATAAGGCATTATGTGGCAATACAGAAAATCAGAAAACAGAAACTCCACAGAACAAAAAACAGCATTAATGCCAGAAAATCTGTTTTTAAGGCCAAGAAAACAGAACAAAGTACGTCATGAACAGGGCGAAGATCTGCGTGAAATCAAGCTGAAGTCTTGAGGAAATCTTAAATGTCACTACAGACACTGTTTAATGATATCGGGAGATGATGAAAGAAATGTGATGCAGGAAATATCTGGGCTCTTCTTGACAAAAATGGTTTGTTGCTCTGGGTTGGTGAATTGGGCTTAGGTTGTAACAACTTAGATATGTCTGCAGAAACCAGTCTACAGAGTAACAACAGAAAACCGGTTGTCCACAGTGGAATGGGTTACAAATTCACTGAAGCAAGAATGAAACCAGAGTGAGTGCATTAACTTCACAGGTTGTGATAGTAGCATAATGAGCTGGGACAGTACCTTAAAAAGTACAGATATAAAATACATTCATGAAGACATCTTTACAAACAAAACAAGAACAAGATCAATAGAAAGCAGAACACCATCAGTTCAAATGGCTCAAGCCGAGAGGCAAAACACAAATATCAGTTAATGGACTACAGTACAGAGTCAGGTGAGGGGCAGGAGCAGAACAAAGGCGATGATTCCCAAAAATGTTTTCTGTGTTGAGACATTTACGTGCAACAGGTCGATTCTGTATATACAACTGGTACAACTTCCTCGAACTGAAAGGGACCATCCAAATTACAAAGAATACATGCTTTGTCACATACCCCTAGCAGCTGGTTTCAACTGATCAGGTTTTGAGATCTGGCTCTAACAGGTCAAATTTCGTTTGTGGTACTCACAGAAGGAAATTACTACATTTTAAAGATTCAGCAGAAACATAACATTGTCTGTTAGGGCTCAGTCATACAAACTTTTGAAACAGATAGTTTTTTAGACTAAAATTAATCCTAATTGAAGCCATTTACTAAGCATTTTTTAAAAAATCAATCTAGATATATTTTTTATATGAATATCTTGGTTTTGGACCAATTACTGACAAAATGGTCAGTTAGAAAATAATCAACATCTGTTATAACAATGAAAATAATAACTTTTTTGCAGCCCTGAAATCTACAGTGAGCTGTTGCGTAGCAGTTTCATGATTTTTGACATGCAAATGGTAAACCACTTGACAACCAGCCTTTAAAAGAATGGAGAGCTTTTTTAATTAAAAAAATTAAGTTCAATATTTGTTTTAAAAATAATGAACAATGAGCTAAGATCTGACTTTCAGTCTTGTGAGTGACCAAGTGACTGAGCATGCTAGTAGCTAGCTGGCATATTTTCAAAAAAAGAAGGAATAAAGAGCTAAAATCTAACGTTCTGTCTTGCTGGTGAGCAAGCTAACTGGCATGCTACTAGTTAGCTGGCATACTTTTGAAAAAGAGGGAACACAGAGCTCAGATCTAACTTTAACGCTGTCTAGCTTTCTAGCTTAAAATAACTTGCCAACTAGCCCCACAAGTAGTCAGTATGCCAACAAACTAGTCTAGTTGCACCTTTGTTACAAGGACATGCAGCACCTTGGAAAAGATGTAGAGTAGAAAACAAACTGTTTCTGGACAGACGTACTACTACAGGTAAGTGAAAAACATGTTTTCGTTTGCAATTTTGTTTTAATGACCCCTTTAAATATTTTTCTAAAGCAGATGGTGAGCCTGTACCTGACTCTTCATCACAACTACTGACAATAATCTGCGTGCCAGTCATTCCAACCACAGCTGATCCAGTACCTCCTCAAGGGTTTCTGTACCTATTCAACAGTAGATGGACAGTGCTGCCTAAGCCATGGTGGTGATGGTGGTGCTGCGCTGGTGTCCGCTCTGACACAGTTCCCTGAGAACCCACTTCCTCTACGACTACAGCTATGGCAAAACGCTGGGGACGATAATTTGTGGTCCTGAATGATTTTAAAAATACAACAAAAAAAAACATTACAGAAAAATATGGTGCAGCATTACAAGGAGAACACATATTAAAAGCCAATATTTACAAATAGGGCTGATGATTTCAACAATGCTGTGAGGAATTCTAAATCCCCCCTCAAGAATATTTTCGTATCATGGTACATTTGTTGCCTCTACATACAGACATACAACAGTGTGCTGGTGGTGGAAAATAAAGGTGTATCTATGAGGTCACTACATGGTGCCACTGGTCAATCCAATCATTGAGCTGTTTGGTTGCGCTGAGTGTCAAAGACTTTGTTAATGCATTTACAATAATCAACAGTTTCCAAACTGGTGATCATTCAAATAGACAAACAATTCCGATTCTGTAAATGATGAAACATGATCCACAGTTAGCTCCGCCAATTGGCTCACACGGGGCACCAATGTTACATATACTGCTATAGTACACGCTGTACTTTTCTCAACATATGTAACCATTACTGCTCCAATATTTTCTATTTGTACATATTGTATACAGCATTTGTATATATATCTGTATTTTTTTCCTATGTGTTTGTTTTTTGCATTCTATATTCCAGTCTCTGGATGCTTATTTTGGCTTTAAGCAATGAACCGCTCCTATGGACAGTGAGTTTGCATTACAAATAGGGTCTTTCTTTCCCTGGCGTGCTTGACAAACTCAATCCTTCACAGTTTGCTTCAGTATCCACCTCTTCCTCAGTCCTTTTTGACCCCATATATATATATATTTTATATTATAAAAAATAAGTTATTGCGCATCCAAAAAAAGTGCATTGTATATTTGAAAAATATCTCTTTCTCTCTTTACACTTTTCCAATTTTCTTCATGTTTCCTGCTAATCGGGGTGGTTTCCCATTGATAGATTTGGGATGGCGAAGTTTCCGCCTGTTTCCTCTTCACACCATCGTACCGCGCCACTGATGGGGAGTGATAAGGAATAGGGTGGGAAGAAGAGAAGGGGAGAAGGGAAGAGAGAAATAGGTATTGTGGGGACATCTTGCTACGCGATGACCATCGGAACATCATCTGAAAAGCCGCTGATCATGGGAGCATCTTCATCATCATCACCTTGAAGAGAAAGAAAGGAGAGGACGAGAAGAGAGAGGAATGTTTCAGAACATGTCATTGATCATGAATAAACAGATAAAGCTTGCAACTACAGTGTTTTCCACACATAAACTTTACTAGGGTGGGCCACCCTAGTATTTTGACAGCAGCCCTGACTTTTTTCAAAGCAAGACACACCTTACACACAAGTTTAACAAAAAAGTAAGATAACTAAATTGTTTTCACTGGATGGGAACTGAAGCTGTGTAGATGTGTAAATGTAGTGGAGCACTCCAGTCAAAGTATGAGATCTCTGCAGTACCAGGCCAGTCTCTGCTTTCTAGTTACTGGATTGCCTAAAGAATAGAATAGGAATATTTTAATATTCTCACCCAGTTCATCCCCAGAAGAGAAGATGGCAGAACCCAGGCGGGAGTTGTAATGGGAGTTTGCAAAGGCGGTAAAATTGTTCTGCAGTCGGCGGTGACGGAGGTAGAGTGCAACCAAACCGCCGCACACTCCCAGCAGCAGCAGGAAGAGGACCGGGACCACCACTGCTGCCATGTCGCCTGAGTGGCCCTCACTGCGGGACGCATCACTGGCCTCTGGAAAGGTGGGAAAGTAATATTAGAAATCTTTAATTTCTGCTACAGTTCATGTTTCACAGTAAGTTTATGTGTTTGTGTGTGTGTGTGTGTGTGTGTGTGTGCATGTCCCACTACCTGCTGACAGCTGATTATAGAGCAGCAGTGCAGGTTCCCCACACAGCTGACCACTGATCAGACAGCGCGCTTGCACATAGAAAGTGTAGTTGTGGCCCAACAGCAGGCTGCTAATGCGGAAATAAGTCTCTGTGGTGTTTCCCAGGTAGGACGTCTGGTTGGTCAAACTGTCATACACATGCACTTCATAACCCTGTTAACAACACATACAAGTTAATTAAGACAAGATATTAAGAGAAAATCACCAACCCACAGTACTTAAAATAACTACACAAATACAGTGGTAAATACTCTTATGTAAACCTTAGATTATGGAAAGAGAGTTGTAAAACCCAAGAAAATCTTAAGGTAGATTGAAAGCAAAAGTTACACTGGTAATATTCAACATATTGGTTACTGGTGTCTCACCCTGCTCTCATTAAAACCCTTCTCTCGGACAGCCAGACTCTTCCAGAACAGAAACACGTGGTCTTTCTCTGTAAGGATTTTCAGGGCTTCTGGAGCTGGAAGAGGAACTGCAGCAGAGGGAGAATATTTCTTTCTTTGTAAAGACATGTACAGCTTATAGAAAGTGACTTGTCAGTATATTTGTAGCTTAATTTCTTAGCATGGACATACAGATTACAATTTAACCCCCATAATAACACATGAATATACACACAGTGAAACAGATGTTGTAATAAGTACTGCAACTGAAGATCATTTTCATTTTATCATATCTAATAATTTAGGTATGTAAATTAGCCCTATCTTGCATAAAAGTTCAGAAATAAACTTTTTGTCATGAACTAGGGCTGTTGTGCTGCATTCATTGTGTGTTGGAATAATCAGAAAACCAGTTCCAGACCGACAAAAATGAACTCAAAATGCCCCCTCAAATCAGAATGTAACATTGCGAGGTAGGGCGTGCCTTGACAGACGTCTGGGCTGTCTGATTTAATATGTATTTTGTGTGGATTGTTATCTAGTGAGGATGCTGACTTTTTGCCTGGAACATGCAGCTTTAGCGTCAGTCTTTCACCACGAGGTGGACAGGATGTAGCAAAAGGGTGAATTAATCAACCAATCAGTTCAGAATGAGCAGGAACTTGTGATGCACATAATCAGACTGTATGATGGTTGAAAGAAATGAAGCCTTATTATCCTTTAAGTGCTGTGAGTGTACCTGTGCTCAGAGTAAAGCTAGCCTCCTTGCTCATGTTGCGTAGACGGACGGAGATGCTGTATCGTCCTCCGGGCTCCAGGCCTTTCAGCACGTACTCCACCGTGTTGTTCTTGGTGCTCAGCTTGTAGTCCCGCTCCTCTTTGCGGATCACGTCTCGCACATGGATCGCATACGTCTACAGATAAGACAGACAGCCAGTGACAGGGGGGACAGGAAGACACCACCACAAAAACACATGAGATTACAAAAAGTTATAATGATAACAGATAATGGAGTTGAGTAAAAACAGTTTGAATATATTCAGGTGTTTATTATTTTTTTAACAGATAATGGAGTTGAGTAAAAACAGTTTGAATATATTCAGGTGTTTATTATTTTTTTCTAGCTAGTGTCCTCATGACCGCTCATGCTCCCATTCCTAAAGCTCCTCATCATGCATCACTATCACAGTAACATGAGACGGTGCTGTACCAGAGGTGCATTTGGGGCGTCGTAGGGTGGCTGCCACTTGAGCGTGGCCTGTGTTTTGTCAACTCGCACACGATGGAGGTTCCTGGGTGGCAGCCTCTCGTTGGGAATCATTTTCACCACAGCGTAGTCAGACGGAGGACCCAGGAAAGGAGAGACAGCACGCACCTGAAGGCAGGCCACAAAAAATACTGTCATGATCGCTCTGTCTTAAAAAATACAAGTCATGGAACAAAAGAAAAAAGAAAAGGCATGAACCAGCATTACAATCTGATGATATACACCACCTGGCCACTTCATTAAGTACACCAGTACAATGTAATACAACTCTTCAATTAATTCTAAAGTTACAAACATTGTAGTTTTTCAGGTTTTGTTGACTGTCAGAAATGTAAAGATTATACTTTATGTTTATTATTGAGGTCACAGTGTACTGGAGTGCATTATATTGACAGGTGTTTCTAATATTCTGGCACTACCATGTATGTAAATTGGGTGGACAAAATATTAGAAACTCTTGTTAATATAATGCAGTCCAGTTAAAAACTACTGTAACAACTCTCTGACAGTGCCAATCAAAACTGAATAGTATTATTATTGTAAAGGCGAAGGTGAATTATGTTGCATTGGTTCACATTAGGTTATACAAGTGGACCTATTAAAGTGGCCTGTTGGTGTACCAGCAGACGTCATTCTCAAATCTAGATTGCATATTTAAAACAACTATCAGATTCATTGGATTGTCAATTTTGTGCACGTTATCTTCCTCCAGACATTTCTGTTGGAACAAATCTGACTTCATGAACTTTTCAGTGTGGAAACACTGACAGATTGAAAGCTGTTTCTGGTTTTAACGCCTCTCCTGAATTAACATGAGTCTCAATGCACAAAACTGAGTATTCAGCTGAATACAGAACTAGTGGTGTTGGTAGTATCGGCAGATACTCAAACATTATAATAATAATAAAAAAAACACATTGGCAGGAGGTTGAGAAGACTCACCAGAAAGAGATACTGTTCATCGCTGTCTACTGTGACGGTCAGGCTGAGAGAAGTGGTGTAGACCAGACGAGGGCTGCGGTACAGGTCCAGGAAGGACGTGGCATAAAACACGCCATACATCTACACACAAACACACACACCACAAGTACAAAAAAATCAAGTAAGTAAGTGGTTCAGTAAAGGGTCTGTCGGTGATTGAGATCAACAGATCAGAGTTTCATTTCCAGAAGCCGCTGAGCCGGTTTGGTGGCAGTCTTGGCCAACATTACTTTAAGAGGCTGTAATAAGCTCAGTTTTAAAATTATAATCTTATCATATGAAACTAGCCAACATAACCCATCATTCGATGCTAGCGTGTTGGGAAGGGGGCTAAATAAGGCGAATAAAGTCAAATTTTGGCAAGAGCAAAACTGGCAGGGTTATTTTCGAGCCAAGTCAAGATATCTGAATGAAAAATGGTTCTATTGCTACCCAATAAAAGTATGAATCAAAAGTTTTTGATACATAATCACAGTGTGGATTTTTCTATGGTGTTCCTCAAAGACAAGTCTGTTTAAATCCAGTATTTTTAAATCATTTTTATCAATTCTCAGTGGCAAAAATGGTTACATTTGGCACCAAATCGGTGTAACAGATGTTATCAACCCAAAAACTTGAGCGTAGAAATGCCTTCATGTACTCCCATCATAATGTTAAAAGCCCTTACATTCTCTAAACATTTGAACAGGAACCTAACAAAACATTATTTTTCCTACAGATTTATGAACAACATAACAACTTGACACAGTGCCAAGCTGCATCTCAAATTAATCTTCTGGTTTCCAGATTTTTAGATGATGCATACCCTCCATAACGACGGTTACTGTTGACCTGCTACCACCCCTAAGGATCCCCTGTACACCCCTAAACAAAGACTGGGTCTAGTGGGTCTCCAAGCATTTCATTTTCATTTTGTGGCTCCTCTAGAAGGTCCTGATCTATAGGGTCCATACATGTTTGCCTTCTTTGAGAGTTTCAGCGTTTTCAGAGTAAAACATCATGGACATATTGCTGTCTTAAAGTTCATGAAACTTCCAACTTAATGTTTACAAAATGCTTTAAAGGATATAACACACCCCAGGGAAGAGGCACAGGGCCTGCTTTACAATTTGACTGCTGCTTACCACACATCTAAATGTGCTGTGTTGTACCTGAGCAGGGGGTTTGCTGATGGTCCAGCTGCAGTCCACAGCTGTCTGGTTGAGGGCCCGGGCTTTGAGGAGGGGTCGGTCTGGCTGGGTGCCGATGGTCTGATGATGGGACAGGGCGGTGGGACTGTCTCCTATACTGGTGTGAGCCCACACAGCCACCTCATACACCGTCCCTGCTGTCAGGTTTGTAGCTGGAAACAGAAAGCACACAGCAAAACGTGAGTGACACTTTTTGATAAATAAATAAATGACTAAAACCAGTAATTCACCTCGATAGAGAATGATAAACATATCATACCTTTGAGGATCCTCTCTGTGACTGCGTAGTTCTTGTTCTCCTTGACGTGGGTGTCAAACTGCCAGGACAGAATCACTATGTACTGTTTGACCTTAAAGAAACAGAAAGGGCCCCATCAGGCGTGCTTACACAGACACGGAGAGGACAAGCTTTCAAGGTGACACGCTGGAGAGAAGGTCTCACCTCGTACTGGGAGTTGAAGCTGAATGAAAGGCTCATGGAGTCGGTGGTGATGCTGTCGGCGATCACAGAAGGTGGAGGCAGAGCTGCAGGTCAAAACACTTGATTTTATTTCAGAAATATATCCAGTGATACTGGGCTGCAGCTTCAGGGTCAGCGGTCTAAATGATGGCAGCTTTATTTTCTATAGACATTTGAACTTAATTAAATTATCATTGCAAACTCAGCCCTTCCTCTATGTTTTTTATTGTGATTCATTGTAAAAAAAAAAAATCACACACAGTGTTCAAAAACATATAAATACGTAATACAAGTTTCAAATATGTCCCTTTTCATTTGCAACTGTCTTTTAGTCCATTGTTCCACTGTAGGAGGTTGCTTTTGCATCCAGTAGATAGTTATCATTTTCTGTGTATTCAACAATAATATTTTCATGAAATACAATTTATCTCCATAAAGGAAACTCGGTTTGCTGTACTCTTAATACAATTACACAACTTCTGCAGTTTTGGGGAGTCCTAATCAACCCACATTCTACTTCCTCCATGTTTTTTCAAATTAAAAGCCTTCTAGAGAACTTAGTTGTGGTGAAAAATCTGGAAGAAATGTTTTTAACAGTAGCTTGTGAAAAACAGACTTAGTAGTGAATTATTGAAGTTGTGAGCTTATTTTGATCATTTATAATAGGCAACTTTCTCGCTACTGAGGAATAAAACGTACATGTAAAGTGATTTTCGTTTTAAAATACTTGGAAAAAAAAACTGCACCATGCACTGTACATTTATTTAGGTTATTTAATCTAGTTTGGGGCTTCACGTGGTGTAGTAGTACTCTTGCCTCACAGCAAGAGGGTCACTGATTCGATTCCGGAGTTTGCATGTTCTCCCCGTGTCAGCGTGGGTTCTCACCGATTACTCTGGCTCCCTACCACAGTCAAAAAACATGCAGCCTAGGTTTAATTGGTGACTCTGAATTATCCGTAGGTGTGAATGAGAGCGAGATGGTCTGTCTCTATGTGAACTGTCCTGGGTGTACCCCGCGTCTCGCCCAATGTCAGGGATCGGCTCTAGCCTCCCTGCAACCCGAGTGTGGATAAGCGGTTAAGGATAATGAATGAATAATCCAGTTTAATTTACCTTAACCACTTAATAAAGACTGGACCTGCACAGCCTGAAATACCTGTAGACACCAGTAGGTGGCAGTGTTGATAAGGTTTTCAAACCACAGTGTGTGACTTTGGGCCTCAGGCATGAATTGTTACTCACACTTTAAATTGTGCATACAAGCAATTTAAGAACTTTTGTCATATTCCTCAAATAAATTCTTACTTCCCGTTTAATTTCTTAGATAAGGGCAAATATTAAGAGTGGCCTGGACCCAAATTGAGCTGTTGTTGGGAGGAACATCTTACCTTTCTTCGGGGTGATGGATTTAACCTCGCTCCAGTTGCCCACACCTCGACTGGTCACTGCTGCCACCTACAGCACCATCACAGCAACATTTTAACATACTGTACACAATACTAACACAACATAACTAACTCAGGTGAAGTCATTATAGTAGATGTGCATGTGTGTGAGTGTGTCTTACCCTGAACTTGTACAGATTGTCCGGCTGCAGCTCCTTCACCTCAGTGTTGTTTGTGATGCATCTCTGGGACATCCAATCAGGACTTCCTCGCTCACTGAACTCAACCTGATGTCGCGCACGCACACACACACACACACACACACACACACACACACACACACACACACACACACACACACACACACACACACACACACACACACACACACACACACACACACACACACACACACACACACACACACACACACACACACACACACACACACACACACACACACACACACACACACACACACACACACACACACACATTGAGACTTGCAATAGTTTAACCCTTTGCCGTTTTGGGCCATGTTGTCCGTTTTTTTAATAGATTTTGGTAACAATACAACATATAAGAGGTAAAATGAGGATAACATCTAGTTCTATATTTTTATACTTAATGTATTTGACCTTATCTCTGGTTTGTTTTACTTGGCCTATCAGACAGCTAAATTTAATAGACATTTATTTAAATGAAAATCTTTACTACTTTATGGCAGAGGCAGAAAAGTCTGACAGGAAATGTATAATCCATAAGCTTGTCACACGTCTAGTGTGAAAGAAACAGCTGTGTGTGATACATCATTGTCAGCTATAATGAGGAATCATTATCGAACAATGAGACCATGTAGCTTTCTATCTAAACCATAATGCTGTAGACTGATTCATTTGAATGCAGATGAAGAGGACTCACGATGTACTCTCTGATGAGGCCGTGTCCTTTGTCAGGAGGGCTCCAGGAAACTTGCACCGTCCCGTCCTCACCGTTATCACAAGTCAGCTGCAGGTTCCTGGGGGGGTCGGGCACTGCAGGACACACACACACACACACACACACAGACACAGACACAGACACACTTATTATCCCAAAAAAAGTTCCCGCTACATCTGTAACAGAGCACACCATAACTTCAGTGCAATAAGTAATCGTCAATACCTTTCAGCTCAGCTTTGTAGAATATACTTTATCACCATACTCATTTGTCATAGACAAGTGATTATTTCATAATAACCTTTCAGCATGTTGTAATGTCCATTTCTGATACTCCCACAATTCGATTAAACTAAATAGTGATGCAGCACGTCTTCTTATAGTGTGGTTTCAAGACAATGAAAAGGTAAGAACATTTTATTTTATTTTGTATGTTTTCTTGAACTGATTTCTAATTTGACAGGTAGTAATCATCCACCTGAAGCAAAACTCAGTGGGAAGTTTTTCAGTTAATGTATGAAAACACAAACTTATGAATTTCTACCTAGGTATAATTTTATAATACATATTCAATTTTGGATTTACATTACTTTTCAATGTATAAATGTTAATTTAATTTTTGAAATTATTTTCTTCTGAATATTCTGGGGAAATGATTTCCTGTTTTAATATTAGTTGCTTTTTTGCGTCTATTTAATGTTAAGTTTTTTTTGTTTAGTTTTTTTTTATTTTGCAGAGGATGTTGTTTTATTGGGAGTGATTGTTTTTTAATGTTTATTAATGTTTAATTTGTCTGTTAATGAATTATATTGGCATCCAAAAAAAGAACATCATTCTTTTTTAATGGAAATTTTCATATTCATATATGCAAATATACAGGTCACTAAAACTAACAAAGGGTCAGTAAACACCCCCCAAAAAGTAGATTTAGGACAACACTCAAGTGTTAGAACTGCAGTATAGAAGCCATAATGACAGAAAATGAGATACTCACAGCCCTCTGGTGTCCTGACTGTGATCACTTCGTTGGTCTTGTGCAGCTTGCTGAGGCACTGAGTGAGCACCTTGACGTGGTAGGTGGTGTCTGGTTTCAGCACGGTCAGTTTGTAGCTGGTCTTGTTGCTGTGAGTATCCATTATGGTCCACTGCTGGGTGCCCACAAGCCTGAAGACAGAGCAAGTTATGATGCTGGGAGCCTCGGCCAGACGTGTTTGTGTTGACGCAGAATGATGCTTGTAGCAGTGTTGAATAGCAAATGCTCAAAAAAACAGTTTTAAAGGCAATGCAAGGCAAATTTATTTGTGAAGCACCATTCATACACGCAAGGTCATTCAAAGTGCTTCACAGAGGCATAAAAAACAGACATTAAAAGCATTAGAAGCTGCATTGAAAGCAGAATTTGAATATAATATGTAGACAGTAAAAGTGCATTTAGAAGATGATAAAAAACAATTGAAATAACTATTTCTATTTCTATTATATTTTTGAGAAAGCTGAAGTAAATAGTAATGTTTACAACCCCGCTTTAAATGAGCTGAGAGTTTGAGCAGACCTCAGGTGTTCAGGGAGCTTGTTCCCCAGGTGAAGAGCTGAGACACTAAATGCAGCTTCACCTTGCTTGGTTTTGACCCTGGGGGCACTGGTTAAACTTGTCCCAGAGGACATGACCTGAGGTGCTCTGACACACGGTAAAGCAGTGCAGTGATTTAAGGACGGGTGTGATATGGTCCATTTTCCTGGTGTTAGTGAGGACTCTGACTGCAGCATTCTGGACGAGCTGTTCATTTTCTGGCTTGATTTGTAGCTTCAAGAACAATAATCATTCAAACTGCATGTTGTAGCAGCAGTGCAACAACTGTGACATGACTGGCTGATTTCTGCTTTGTAATAAAGGGAAAATATTGTCAAATATATCAGAAAACCTCACTCCACAAACATACAGCTGCAGGTTAATCCTGCTCACCTGTAGTATACGAGGAAGTAGCAGGAGTCCAGAGGAAGGTATTTGGGGCGAGACCATGTGAGGGTGATGGCACCCATGAAGTCCGGCGTCCACTGGAGGTTTTGGACTTTATAGGCAAGAGTGTCCGCTGGAAGAAAGAGAGAGAGACTCCTTATGGATCATAATATACTACCATATTATTTAGTATGCTATTCAAATATTTAGTAAGTCCCAATACATAGTATGTGAAATGCAGAAAGCCAACAATACTCAGATTTTCTACCTCATCCGTCCTAATTGTATGCATACTACATACTGTTTATGTATTGGCATGTATATGTGCATGGCAATAATGTTACATTTTTCATATTGTATATATTGTATTCGTATAGGCAGTCAGATGTTGCATATTATATACAGATTGTACATTATTACATATTTGTATCGTATTTTACATATAATTCATGAATTTCTATTTTTTGGTAATGATATGTATATCAGTCATTTATTTATATTTTTATATTACACGGATAAAAGATGATAATTATTACATTTATCAAAAATAAAGGATAAGAAATCTGGTTAAAAATCAATTAATAACTTATGGAGAAGAGGTGAAAATTGATAAGTTTGCACTTCTTTTTCGAACATGGGAACGAAGGTTGAAATTGTATTTTGCTTTATGCTTTTCATTTTCTCTAAATATTACTTGTATGGATGTTAATTTCCATTTCTCTTGGGGGATTTTTTTTATATGTTCGGGAAAAAAAAGTAGAAACAGACAAAATACTGCATGCAACAGTATGCACGTTATTAGGATATCTGCAGTTCATTCTAATACACAGCCTGACATTAACATCAACAGCCAGCAGGGGGCAGCACTGTACTGCTTTTAAAATACTACATTCTACTTCAGGAGCAGACATCCTGGCATTTAAAATGGAGCAGACATTAAGTGGTTCACATGTGAGTTTCTTTTTGAAGGCTCATACTGTCAGGCTGTACAATTGTGATTCAAACACACTTGGTGAATGTTTTATTTGGGACGTACAGGTGCAGTTGTTCTCGTCGCTGTGGTCCGAGCAATCAAGAAAGCCGTCGCACCACTCACTGTCCAGCACACAGGCCTCACCATCAGAACAGCGAGTCCCATTTATACAGAACAGAGGCCCACGAGTGGCTGCAGAGAGAGAGAGAGAGAGAGAGAGAGAGAGAGAAAATCATTTTACTATTTAGGTTACTTGTCTAAGATCTTTACCGTAGAAAGTTTCTGTGCAGTACTTAGTTAGGGCTGTTGCTGTGATTATTATCTTTGCTGATTAAGCAAAGATAATAGACACAATTATTTTGACTTATATTGATATATAATATATAATAATGATATATAATAATAAAATATAAATGTAAACAAATGAATAAAAATATAATATTGAATATATAGGAATATACATTTAAATAAATAATGTATAAAAAAAAAAGTAAATCAGAACAAAGTTACAAGATCAACTATGCTGTAGCATTAGCACACTTGGACACCCAACTGAAAAGTAAACATATCATGTATAAAAATAATAAATAAATTAGATCAATCTACTGAAAACTCCAAAACATATATTCAATATTTGGGTAAACTGTATTCAACATACTTCAGTGAGTAACTCGGAATAAAAGAGTTAAAATGCACTACTGTGAAGAATAACCATTTTATCCTGCTTATTTTTATGTTCACTGGAAGCCAAAATAATATAATAATACAATTTGATAACATTTTGCATTTATCAAAAGTACAATAAATGAAAATTTGGTTACATATGGGATCCAAATGTATGTAATTCAGCTCTCATGTTCACTTTTCAACAGTAATTTAGCCTTTTAGCAAACAGAACCAGAGCAGAGCTTAGTGGATTTTAAGGATTGCTATGAATTGAAAATAAATACAAAGTTTGGATTAGTCATATTTTAGTTTATCTTCTGAATCTGAATCCGTTTAAAAAACATTTTACTATAATATGAGATTTTCTTTCTTCTTTGTGTGTGTGTGTGTCTGTGTGATGGACTCACGGCAGTGGGCTTCATCAGAGCCATCCTGGCAGTGGAGCTGGCCGTCACAGCGCTGCCAGTCGGGGATGCAGTGGGGGGGTCGGCGACACAGGAACTGACCCCGAGTGCAGCGTGCAGGGGAGGGCGGTGCCTGGGTGGGGACCGGAGCCACCGTCGCAGAGCCGTTAGCTGCTTTCAGAGACACACACAGTACACAGTCTTACTGTCGGGATTCAAATTTGTATTATTATTCTTTTGTCTAACTGCACTGTGTTTTATTTAGGGTTTATTCAGTTTACTCAGAAAGTCTAAATGATAAACATGACGTGAACATGCACACAAAATATATGGATTTCGTTTGCAAAACAAAAGTCCATCCGATTAACAGAGAGAGGCGGTACCTGTAGGACAGCCCAGCTCATCGCTGCCATCAGGACAGTCAGCGTAGCCGTCACACACCCAGGTGTTGATGATGCAGGCTCCAGAGCCGCAGTGGAAGCGGTTAGGGGCACAAGTAGAGGGACCAGGGGCCACAGTGTGAGGAGTAGCACCACCTACAGGGATGGAGCTTCAGCTTTAATGACTGGGATTGATGGAGAGTTTGGTAATTCACACATTAAAAACAACGAACATGGAACATGATAGAGAGATAAGTATTGATCCAGGGTTGATCAAACACAAAGGCATATATGAACAATGTAAATCAATTAATATAATTTGATGGATAAAAGCGGTACAAACACATGGTTTTCACAAGGTACAGGGAGGAAGAAGGGCTTTAACCATCGGGTGCTTTCATAAATGATAAATTATTCATGTATTTGTTTATTTAATCTATTTATTTTCTATTTTTTGTAAATATGTATTATTTAAATATGTATGTTTAGGGGAAAAAAATGTGTTAATTGAGTAGTGGAGAAGGGGTAGGTTTAAATAAGCATATGCTTCATCCTACTCCTTTTCGGACATGTTGTGTTCACATTATAGCTTTTGTTTTGACTATTGCTATTTTTTTGTTTTGATTATTCTCATTGGATTTGTTTGTTTTTGAGTTTACTTTGTTGTGTTACTCGCATATGTTCGAAATAAAAGCTGAACTGAACTGAACTGAACTGAACTGAATAACGATGATAGTTATCTGTATAGTTGCAAATCAGACAGGTGCAGGGACAACATGTGATAAAGCCAAAGTTAAAGCAGGGACGTTGTGTTAACATGGTTGTAACAGATTACAAGAGGGAGTTTGCCAGAACATAGACTACTAAACTAAACTACAGGCTGTTTACACAGAGCAGAGGACGGGAGAGGTTCTAAGTATAGGTTGTAAAAATGTAAATAGTTCAATATTGACATGTATCACAAATCTCAAAATGAACAATTAAATTACATAATTTTTTTCTCAAATGGATTTTAAAGTCACAATTTGCTTCAATTTTTAATTTGCTTTAATTACACTTTTAGGCACAAAAATGTGTTCATTCAAATATTTCCATTTGAATTATGAGTTATTTTTGAGTTCTCCTTCAAGCAATGATTGTGTGAGAGAGAGCAGATAGATACATTTAATATAACATCTGAATTTCATTTAAAATGAACACTGAAATACATTTTATAAAGTAAAAATATGAAATGTTGAATAATAATTATCGATAATAAAAAGTACTGTAGAGCCTGTGCTCAAAACTGTAAAGTGAAGAAGTGTGTTCAGAAGGTGAAAATGGGCTGATATAGCCAGTAACACTGCAGGACTTACATACTGCAGTGAAAAATAAGGTCACAGTGAGTAAAATGTGACGGGAGCATAAAAACACCCTGAAGCTGCTTGGAGTTCACAAAGTTAATGAGGTTTGATGTCACTTATAATGACACATCAACCTGAGAAAACTTTTATCCAAACAAACTAGTAACTCACCTGTACACTGGGCCTCATCAGACCAGTCCCCACAGTCGTTCTCTCCGTCACACTTCCACCACGTTGGAATACAGCGTCCATTTTTACACTCGTACTGGAAATACCTGGAGCAGCCCGGGACCTCAGTGGGAGCAGCTGCAACACACAGAGCACAAAGTTACACATTTGATTTACTGAGAGTCTGATATTTATTCAATCTGACGATCCGAGTTGTGCGATTAACTCCTCACCACAGTTGGCTTCATCAGAATAATCTCCACAGTCATCCATGCCGTCACACTTCCACTCCAGGCTCACACACACTCCGTTGGCACACTGAAAGGTGTAGGCATCACACACTTGGCCGAACTCAGACGGCGTGGCTGACAGGAAACACAGGGGGACATTAGTAGGTCACACAACAACACACTCAATTACTAGTACAAAGATTGTAGTTCTTCAGGTTTTGTTGACTGTTAGAAAGAAGGTAATTCTACTTTATGTTAATTATTGAGCTGCTACCACTTGTATCAACGGGCTATAATTGACCCATTTTAAGCATTTTGAAATTTGACCAACTCCGACAAAAATCGACAGGCAAAAATGCCATTTTTGGACATCACATAATATGTTTTTTTTCTGTAATTTCTGGTCAAAATATGCTCACAGTGGATGGTGGTGGTGTACTGGAGTGCATTATATTGACAGGTGTTTCTAAGCATCAGAATTTAAGTTCTGAAATGTATGTACAGTATATTATGCATGATCTTCGTCAAATAAATGAAATGTGGAATGAAGAAAAGAAGGAAGGGAGAAGGGAGGGAGGAAAGGAGAAAGAAGAAGAAGGGAGAAGAAGAAGAAGAGAGAAGAAGGGAGAAGAAGAAAAAGAAAAAGAAGAAAAAGAAAAAGAAAGAAAGAAGAGAGACAGAAAGAAGAGAGAGAAAGAAAGAAGAGAAAGAAAGAAAGAAAGAAGAGAAAGAAAGAAGAGAAAGAAGGAAGGAAGAGAAAGAAAGAAGGAAGAGAAAGAAGGAAGCGAAAGAAAGAAGGAAGAGAAAGAAAGGAAGTTTGAATATGAAGATATGGTTCAGAGATCCAGAATCATTATGTTTAGCAGAGAGAACCACAGACAACAGGTGACAGATACAGCAGCTGTTACAGCTTGTTGAAACAGATCTGGTTCATCTTGCTCTGCTGGTATAAAACAGGTTTGTGTTTTTCATGTAAACTGTTTTTGTCAATGTTGTTAATTCAACTTGTTACAATGTTACAATTTTATCCAAAGCGACATAAATCTAGAGTTCATACAACACAAGCACATATCGAGTCAAAAAATAAAAACACATGAGCTTTTGTGTTTTTTTAGATTTAGATTCTATCCTTCACTTTAAAGTCATGACTAATTAGTAAAACATGCACAACACCCTTTTACCAAAAACACATTGATCTAATTCCCACAAGTTAAATCATGTTTCACATCTGTGCAGAGCTGCTTTTTGTAACAACTTCTTTCTGTTCTTAGAGATGGAAAGTGTTTACATGCAGGTGTTAAAGGATAAGAAACGCACCACAGCCAGCATAATCGGCGTCCTCATCAGATCCGTCTTCACAGTGTTTGATGCCATCACACACCAGAGACTGGAACAGACACTGGGCTCGGTTCTTGCACACAAACTCCATGTAGCGAGTGCACAGCGGGTCTGTGGGAGAAACACACTATGACTCCGTCCAACATTATACTTATGACAAAGGCTTTATATACATATACATATATCAGGGTTCGTACACTTTTTTAGCAATGACTTCTCCATAACCTTTCAATTAATTTTCAAGACCAAAAAATGAACGCATTCCTTGTTATGTTTTATTTGCAACTTGAATTCTTATTAACACACATTTACATGGCTTAAAGTAAAAAAAATCTTCTGACTGGAATGTTATTCGCGCTACAGCCATGTCATGTGCAGTGTTTGAAACATGTTCCAGGTTAGGTTACTTGAC
Source organism: Centropristis striata (assembly GCF_030273125.1). Lineage (NCBI taxonomy): Eukaryota > Metazoa > Chordata > Actinopteri > Perciformes > Serranidae > Centropristis > Centropristis striata. Next base: position 29,689,100 of record NC_081520.1, on the reverse strand, counting down.
ACCTGCTTAAGAAATACTAATGCATAAGAATTCGGCACCAAAATGCAGCTGATTATTACAGTCAGTAATACAGTGCAATCATATGAGAATATTAAAAGACAGAGTTGTTTTAGAGGTAAATGCAGAGACTGCTTGCTGAAAAACTGTCCCTGAAGGCAACACACAGGCATTTTTACATGAATTTACCTGTAACACAACTCCGTCTGGTAAAGTTCTGTTATTATCTCATAGCGTGGTGAATGTGCAGCTCACAACTTGTCCACCAGAGCATTTTGGAGTTATGGGATTGTGTATTTGATGAGTTTAATGAGGGAAACCAAGAAATCCAATTAGGCTCCGTAGCATAGCTCTGAGCAGCTCACGGCTCTGCTCCGCCGTTCTAAAAATAGCTGGCACCGACAATTAAAGGAAACAAACGTACTCCTAAAACTACAGTATAGGGATTATTATATTATTAAATATAATTTAATAGGCCTATTTTACACATTCTAAATATTATCCAGCAATATTTCAATGACTTTTCCAAAACCTTACAGAGGATTTTATTTTTCAAGAACTTTTCAAGGACCTAGAAATTGCATTTTCAATTTCCATAACTTTTCCAGGTTTTTCATGACCGTACGAACCCTGATATATACAGTCATGGAAAAAATTATTAGACCATCCTTGTTTTCTTTAATTTCTTGTTCATTTTAATGCTTGGTACAAATGAAGGTACATGAAGGTTGTTTGGACAAACATAATGATAAAACAAAAATAGCTCATAAGAAATTAATTTAAGAGCTGATATGATTATGATAATGATTTTGGTTATTATCAAGAAAACTGTGGAAAATGGCTAGAAATCATTGAAGAAGAACAATGGTCTAATCATTTTTTCCATGAATATATATATATATATATATATATATATATATATATATATATATATATATATAAATATATATATATAAATATATATACATGCATGGTATCACTCACCACAGTTGTGCTCGTCCCCTCCATCTGAACACTCCTGGATGCCGTTGCAGTGTGCGGTAGCGGGGAGGCAGGTGTGATTGGAGCAGAGGAAGCCGTTACATCGAGTTCCCTCTGAAAACACAGAATAACAAACAGAAAATACTATGTTACTGCTGAGAATCATCACTTTTAGTAAATCTCTGAGCTGTAGCTGTTTGTGGCTGCTACAATGTGAAGTATTGCTATTCATTGTGTGTCTTCACGTGTGTGACAGAGCATAAAAAATGCTTTATATCCTATATCATTCGCATCATATGTACAGAATTAAAAAAATATATTTTTTTAAAGTCTGTATACTTTTTTTAAGTTTATTTTTTTGTCTTTATATTTTTAAGTCTGTATTTTTTTTTTTTTAGTCTTTATATTTTTGTAGAAAAACTTAACACATTTACTGGAGTACTTGATCTCTCCATTTAATGCTTTAGTTACTTAGTTTATGTATATTTTGTATGAATTATCTAGATTTGCATAAAAGTTATATTATTATATTATAGGTAAAGTCACACAGCAGTAGGCCTACATAAAGTAATCCACCATTAGCAGATAAAGACATCAATGCATCAATTATAATAATTCAGTAACATAAATCTGCATAATGAGTACTTTTACTTTTGGTACTTCAAGTATATTGTAATACTAATGCAGATTTTAATTTACTCAACCTACCACAGTATCGGGGGTCTTCGTCTGAGTCGTCCTGGCAGTCGTCATCACCGTCACACATCCAACGCTGTGGGATGCAGTGACCAGTGTGACACTGGAAGCTACTGGCCTCACATGTATGGTGGCCCACTAGGGACAAACAAGGAAAGATTAAAGGCTTGCAGAGGCCCGATAAACTGAGAGGTGTGGCACAGAAAACAGAATTAAACCCATTTAACCCTTTATCGGGCGAAGAACTATATTTGGTAACTTCAGTGGATATCTAAACTGGGTCCTCATGTCTCTCTGTTTGGTCGTAGAACCACATGGATTTCTTCCAGCTAATCAGCAAAGATCAGGCTACGTCACAGACAGTGACACCATGACATCTGACCAATCAGTATGATAATAATATAATAATATGAACTTTATTGACCTTGAGCTCCAATGTAAAAATGAAAAATTTAGGGGAAAAAATTGTCAAGAAACAGTCGTACAAACAGAGTTGAGGTAATATTTCAAGAAAAAAGTTGCAAATTTTAGATTTAAAGTGGCAAATCTTTGCAAAAAATGTTGCAAATTTTCTTCCAGATTCACCTCTTTAATCTCAAACTTTTTTCTCAAAATACTACCCCCCTTCCCCGGGTCCGGATTTTTTTTTTTTTTTTTTTTTTTTACACATTCTGGCTGTATGTAATATCCTCAAATATTCTCTAGGGTTGAAATTTGGAATTTGCAAGTATTTCAATGAGTGCCCTATAAAGGGTTAATCTCAAATCTTAAAATTCTAACTGCAGCACACACTCAGTGCAGGAGGCCATACTTTGATTATGCATTAAAATAGGTAATAAATAATAAATAATCATATTATTTGTGTGATTATTTTTCTATGGCAAAAGTTTTCTTCATTGCTTATGACTCTAACTCCCCTGAAGAACTCGTAGCTCTACTGCACAGTGTTATGATACACATGTTGTCATAACACAGTCCTCACCTGTGCAGTTGGCCTCGTCCGACCAGTCTCTGCAGTCGTTGTCTCCATCACAGCGCCACGACTCACGGATACAAACACCTCGTGCACAGGTGAACTCTCCTGGGCCGCACTGGTGAGACTCTGAGAAATGAATCAGCAGAGCAGTCAGGACTGGGACGGCTGACAGACAGTAGTTAACTACTTCTACTTTAGCTACGCAAGAAAAGGAGGATTCTTATACATGCTATTATATTCCAGGTTACAGAGTGTGTTTTAGAATCCAATAAATGTAACATGCAACATTTTCTACTAGCACACACTGTTGTTCTTTGGGTAATTAATAACATATTTTCTCATTTTTAAAATTATACTGTATACATGGATTAAAATTAAAAAAAAAAAAAAATCTTCTGACTGAAATTTTATTTGCGCTACAGCCAAGTCATGTGCAGTGTGTGAAACATGTTCCAGGTTAGGTTACTTGACAGCTGCTGAATAAATACCAAATGCAGCCATCACGTTTAAATGCTCAACAAAAACTGTTTTACAGGAGGAGGATTTTAAACAGCTGTTCTATTGCAAAATATTTTTTTTGCAAAGCTTGTCTTTACTCTAAAATAATCAAGCATCTACATAACTTTTCATTACATGTTTTTATTATCCCTATTATTTCAAATAAACCTTTTATATATCAGAAAATAGAAATTAAAAAAAATCATGAACAAACAGCCCCAGGATTAAATAACAATGGGTGCAAATCTCTATAGTGCTTTGTCTTATTGGTTGGGCGATGGTCAGTGACAGATCATGTTCCCCAATAAATGAACACTGCATGCACGATCTGCCATGGATTCTTGTGCGAAGGGCAGCCTTGTGAGAAGCGTCAGTCTGATGGCGAGCCAGCACTTTTTGGCCATTACTGCCATACAGATTTTTTTTTTGTGGCATACCACACAAAAACACGCACCTGGCTGTTTAATTTTTTTGCACAATGAACCATAAGGCTTGCCATTGTCCCCCGTTTCCGTCAGCCATGCCCATCTCCATTTATTTTTTTGTGTTTTGTCAATATCCGATACATCGGAGCCATCAATCATTACGAGGGAATCCACGCTATATGCATATATTTATCACCATTAAATTGATTTCGTTATACGTTCTACATGTTTGCTGTGTCTTACCACAGTGCTCCTCATCACTGTTGTCCCCGCAGTCGTCCTCATGGTCACATTTGAAGGCCAGGGGGATGCAGGAGCCTGAGGCCATGCAGCGAAACTGGTTGGACGGGTCACATGTCGTGGTGGCTAAAAGTGGAAGAATAAATACGTTTAGTTCTTTATGTAGAAACAGTATTTGCATTAACCCTTAAAGTACTAGACCTAGACCATTTTCGGGGCACCTGACCTGTATTTACTTTGTGATTCTGACCTCATTAGAGCATCAGCATCAAAACGGATCATACGTATAGGATTAGAAGTTTGGATCTTATTAAATATTTGAGAACGAGAGCTGTCTCTGTCTTTAAGGATTCATCTCTATCAGAGAAAAAGTGATGTGGCTGAATACTTACGACACTCCTGTTCATCGCTCATGTCTCCACAGTCGTTGTCGCTGTCACACTTCCAGATGCTGCTGATGCAGCGGCCGTTAGAGCAGCGGTACTGGTTGGCCAAACAGCTGTGCTCTGATTGGAGGAAAGACAGAATAACACGCAATCAATTAGATAACGCCCCCTGAAATTGAGGCCTCATTTCCAACAGGGACCAGGTACACCACAGGCCCAGTCTGCAGCACGTGCATTTGCCTCACCAGTCTTGACGCAGGTGTTGTTGTGGAGCTGGTAGCCGGTGGGACACTGGCACTGCAGTTCTCCGTTGGGCATGGTCACAGTCGGAGCTCCGTCTGGACACACACACGTGTGCCGGTGGCCGGGCTGAGGCAGACACAGCAGGCTGCACGGCTGATCGGCACATGCATTATGACCTGGTGGACGAGAGATCCAGACCTCAGTCTGAGCTCTAATACAGTGTTGGATAAATCATCTCTAACCAGTAGGGGTGTGACGATACTCTCAGCTCACGAGACAAGACGAGACACGATGAGACACGATATTGGGTTTGCGAGAACGAGACGAGACGAGATTTTAAGAAAACTACAATGACACAGTATATGACTGGACCAACAGACTTTTATTTAACCGAGTTGCATATGCATTTTGAAATGTTTTATTATAACTCTTTACATTCATGATGTAATCAGGAGCTTTTAATAAACTTCTTCTTCCGAAAATTGAAACTAAAACTAAAATGTATAAACGTTTAAATAAGATAAATAATTCATATATCCCCAGAGGGATGATTGAGACTCTGGAGGTGACTTATGGTTTTCGTTCATCGCCATATCGCTTAGCGACAGTTTCGACCGTGATCACATAGGATTACACACGGGAGACTCAACTGTGGCTAACTGCACAACATCAGCAGCTGATCAAAACAAAGCAGCGTGGCTAATTATCATAAACATAGCCATCTTGAATTAACTGGCATCGCTAACTGTGCACAGAGTGTCCGGTGCTTGTTGTAAACAAACAGAGATTGCTAAGTGAACACCTCCTGCAGCAGCAGCACATACACACTGTTCTGCTACAGAGCTAACTGTTAGCCTGTTAGCAGGACTTTGCCGCTTCGATTTGTTCTTAACGAGCCGCCGGCTGCTTGCTGCTTCCCTCCTTCTCCTCCTCTTCTTCTTTTCATTGTACTCTCCCCACAGGTCACAAATAGAAGTTTGGTTAACTGACAAATCTTGCGAGACTGATTTTTAATCTTGCGAGATCTCGTCACACCCCTACTAACCAGCAGTCCTGTCACTCTTAGGAACTACCTTTTTTGCGGCTGAAAGTGAAATCTAACGTCTAAAATGTTACTTTCTTTAGTTAGTTAATTTCTCACCATTCCTGCTAGAGCTTTCAAACTCTCTGGACCTGTCTCACCTCTGTTCTTCCCCTTATAGAAGATCTTGAGATCCATGACTCCCGTTAGTCTGCCGACAATCAGCTCATTGCTCTGGGAACCAGCCTTCGGCGCTTTGAAGATCCCCATTCTGGACCAGTCGTCCCAGTACAGGTCATTCTGAAAAACAGCAGCCAACAAACACAAGCTTGTGAAAACTGATAATCGGTGACTTCTCTTTGTCCGCAAAGGCCTTTTTTCCCCTATTTGCTTTTCCTATGAAACAAAACGTTGGTTGCCTGTCAGTTTGCATTTGAAGTAAAAAATGATTTTACTTTTTTTTTTTTTTTTTTTAAACCATCTCACATTCTGACACTAGAATATATGTGTCTGACTCATAACATGAGTCTGTTAGTTGTTAAATGAATTAAAGTTTTTGGCCTCGCTTTAATCTTTTATTTAACACACATATATCATTAGTATTATTTTATATATTATGTTTTGTTTTTTTTTCATTTTTATATATAACTTTTCAATCAAATTCTATTGTAATTCTTTTTATCTTCATGTTTATTCAAATGTTTTTTTTATCTATTGTCTTTGTGTAAAAATCTAATTGTTAATTTTTTTTTTGTCCTCTTTAATCATTCTTTTTTAAATAATCTGTGAAGCCATTACTACACCAAATTGAATGAAAGGTGCAATGCAAATACAATTTGATTTTTTTATATTGTACAGTTACATGCACAGTCTCACCTTGAAGACAGCGATGGCGTACGGATGGGGCAGCCCCTCCATGAGGACACTCCTCCGGCCCCCGGTGAAGTCGGACCTCTCGATGCGGTCGCTGTAGGCTTCGGTCCAGTACAGCCAGTGGTCGTCAGCTGTGATCCCGTTGGGCCAGCGGACACCCTCTGACACGATGCAGGACACGTTGGTTCCATCCATGTAGCTCCGGTAAACTCCGGCCGCTCTGTCTCCCCAGTCAGTCCAGAACATCAGACTGTGGGACACAAACAGTATCAGCGCCTTACTTCTTCATGTCTTTACAACGTAAAAACTTCAGCAGTGTGTTTCCTGCTATCAGCTTCCCTCTAAAGTACTGACTTTAAACTCCATGCCAGTTGTTTGATAATGATAGTCCAAGTAAAACCGGAGATAAGGTCAAATATATTTGGTATAAAAATATAGAACTAGAACTCCTCATATTACCTCTTATATGTTATATTTATAACCAACATTTAAAATTCTGAAAGTAAAAAAACATCATTTTTAAAATCAGATTTTATGTTTTGTTTTGTTTTGTTTCTTTCCTTTGGGGCCAAAATTTTGATCCAGAGAGTCAAAGTGAAAAAACAATTATAAGGTCATATAGGTGAGGTTGTGCTGAAAAAAACATACCAACTTGGTAAGTGGCAGAAAAAAAGGATTAAAAAATGAATAAACGAGCCCAAAAGTCCAAATGATTAACTGGAATAAATCAGTCCTAAAAAACACATCTCCAAGTGGTAGAAGGAATATGGTTATGTATGTAATGCAAAGTTGGCCTTATTTGCCCCTAATAGGAGACAGGCAGGGTGGAAAGAGGAACTGAGTGCAGTGAGGCAAAAATACATTTATTTTTTGACTAAAAACAAAAAGGGACAGGAGTAACTTTAACTTTTCTTCAATAAAAGCAGGACTACATTTACAGGTACACCCTGGTCAGGTCTCAGGACAATCACAGGGCTGACACAGAGAGAGAGACAATCACTCACACTCTCAATTACTCCTACAGACAATTAAACCTAAGCTGCATGTCTTTGGACTGTGGGAGGAAGCCAGAGGACCCTGAGAGAACCCACGCTGACAGGGAGACATGCAAACACACAGAAGAGCTGCAAGCCAGATTCAAACCTGTGATCCTCTTGCTGTGACAATGAGGGTCCTCAGACGTACAGAAATGTGTGTGCTTGTGTGGGTATATATGCGTTACCTTTCTCCAGGCAGCAGAACCAGAGCTCTCGGGTGTTCCAGGATCGAAGAGTTGAGCAGAGTGTGACGCAGGTCGCCATCGGGGTTAGACACCTTCAAATAAACAAAACAACTGTCAAACTCCTTATCAATTTGTGTATAAGATCACTGATAACCTTTGGATGGCAGAACTTATTGATGAGATGTTGTCAGGTTTGTGTGAAAAACTGTACATCAGCACTTCTATACCTCAATCTTCTGAGCTCCAGCATCAACCCAGTACAGCAGTCTACTGATGGGGTCAAAGGTCAGCGCCTCCACATTTTGCAGATCTTTCCTCACTACAACCTCTTGACCTGTGCTGCCGTTCAGACAAAGACGCTGTAGGAGACAGCTGAGGGTTAACACCGTATCATAGCAACTGCAGTTACATTAACTACAAGTGAGGATAAATTCTGTGACTCCAATTCCTCACTAACCTGTATGGTGTCCAGCGAGATGTCAGCCCAGTACAGGCAGTTCCTGTCGTAGTCAAAGTCCAGAGCCACAGCCTCCCTGAGGCCGGCGAGAGGCAGGGCCTGGTCTGTGCCTGTCGCCAGGTCGTAGCGATGGATGGAGTTCCTCACCGCGTACAGGATGAACTCGTTACTCTCTAAAAGAGCAAGAGGAAAAGACACTTACACACATTAATAACATGATGCTCTGTGAAGGAGAAGCAATGACAAAATCAGAATGAGAAATACTTAAATGATCCCGGAGGGAAATCAGCTTTCGCTCCAGTTGCTAACAGTTACTACAGTTACCAACAAGAATAGAAAGAGATAGAAACGTGTATATATATGCCATTATATTTATTACAGCTCCGTTGCGCAATCATCGGATTTTAGGCTTATTTTGTTATGCTCAGTTGTTTTATAATTATTTGTCTAATCTTTCTTCTAATGTCTTTGCAAATTGCTTTCAAATTGTGTGCTTTGTTGTATATAGCCCTATTGATTGTGATTTTATGTTGTCTATGGGAATGGGGCATGTTGTGCCTCGTACTTGAAAAGGGTTATATAAACAAAACATATCAATAATGTTATCTACAATATATATATATATATATATATATATATATATATATATATATTGTAGATAGCATTATTTATCCTCCAAGACACATTAGTAGCAGAGATTTCATCATCATTTTAGGGTTCTTTATCTGGAGCTGAAGAATGCAATAAAGAGTCAAAAAGTTGTTTCTGACAGTGAAGAATATGACACATTTATCAGGCTACTTAGGAGAATCGTCTACGAACAACTCTCAAATAAGTGATCACATGATTAATCGGATGCATGAAGTGCAGGGTTACCTCCGACAGGACACGGCAGCATCTCTCCATCAAGTCTGGACTCCACGTCTCCTCCACTGCAGCTGTCTCCTGGTACCTTCCTGTAGCTGCAGGGACACAAAGTTTCCTTCTGTTCAACACTTGGTGGTGCTCTCACCAAACACAACTTTGGGCAGCAATAAACAACAGAGAACAAAGGCTGCTTTGCATTCTGGGGAATTCTCAGGTTATGAAAGGGAATGAGATATATAAATGGTGATGGCTGTGGGTCCTAATTAATATATCACAGCATATGAATTGAGCACAATGCGAGCAGATAAAAGACACAGGCAGACAGAGACTCAGGGAGCATTGCTGATTTATCAGACAATGGAAGGCTGCTCAGTTATGCCAAAAATCATAATCAACATTATTGAGATCCAAGTATTTTTTTATGACAGCTCAGAGGCTTTGGAAACATCATGCATTTATTGATTTTTTTAACTTACTTTTCAAGACTTTCTTAAAATAGTTTTATTGAACTTCAAATAGAATTTCACTGAAAAGCACATAATTGTATCCCAATTATCTTTCACTCATAATTGTTTGAAAATGGAATTGAAAAAAAAAAAAAGATAAATTGCTCATCCCTTCAACAATGTAATTCTTCTCACTTCTGTTCTAGTACAAAATTTTAACAAAAACAAAACAAACCAAAAAAAAAAAATAGTAATGAAATGAGAACGAGAAATGAAATAATCCATGGTTCAAATTAGAGTGAATGGGGCCCCAAGGGGTGGCAGTTTAGAGAAGGTCCATGAACATGGAGTACTCTTGCCTCACAAACAACTCTCTGGCATGTAGATATCATTCAGAAAAAGCACTAAAGATCTTCAGTGTGGATGAGGACTGTGCCATAATGGACTGTGCTATCACTTGGACTGGGTATCGCCACTGATTTTTTAAAATCAATCCAATTCTGATTCACCGAGTCCCAATTTGATTCGATATTGGTCCGTTGGTTGTAGGTATTTTAGTCACGATACCAATTTTTTCTGGTATATTAAGGAGATTTTCAGAGACTTAATGCTGCAAATTGTACAGGGAACCCTCTGCAATATTAAAAAATACACATTTCAACATTAAGAAGCATTCAGAGATTTGACAATTTTTCACCTAGAAGTTGCACCACTTACACATGGCTGTGCTTTGGTCCAGCTCTTCTCGGTGTACGGTCTGCTTTTGAATTAAAAAATGAAACCAGACGTTTAACTTTAGGTTTCACGGTGCTTTCAGTTGATGACATGTTGATGATATGTTTTGATGTAACAGGGCCACTTAGCTTGACTTTCACGCTCTCACGTGGTCTTGTTGGAGAGGCTAGCAGAGTCATGCAAGACTAAATGAGTTAGATATGAGTATGGGAATATTGATTTCAGAATTTATATCAGAAAATTTTATTTAATATCGGTTTTGAATCTGAAATCGATTTTTGCACCAGCGAGTCATGCTACGTCACTAAGATCATACGCCCGACAGGAGCTTTTCCCCTGAGCTGCAACAACATGGAACAGTCTTCTCCCTGCTGTGTTCTTCAAGAAGAGACTGAATAAACACCTCCTCAGAAGCTTCAAAGCTTCAAACACACAAATCAGCTTCAAATATATATCAGTCTGAGCTGCAGATCAGGGATAGGCTCTCTAAATGCTATTCATTAAAACTGTATCTTCTAAAGGAAAATGTAAAAGAAAAAGGTCAAAACTCAAAAGAAAAATAGCTTACCATATGAAAATGCATGTAAATTTGAATCCACTAGTGCTGCAGATGCCAATGTTATGCTAATAAGCCACACAAAAGATTCCCAGGCTGCACATTTCTGCACTGTAAAGTCAGATAATAGCAGCTTACCCTTTGCTGCGACGGTAGGTGGTACCGACCGGACACGGGACTGGAGGAGCATAGAGGTCGCCAACGAACTCCGGGTCAGGGACACACACCTGCAGAGACAAGTCTTCACTCAGCTTGAAGCCGTAGTCACTGGGAGGAGGAGGAGGAGGAGGAGGAGGAGGAGGAGGAGGAGGAGGAGGAGGAGGAGGAGGAGGAGAACAGGTTGTGAGAGGAAACACAGGGAGAGAGAAAAAACAACAGCCAGTTAGCTTCTGCATTGTGATTAATAGAAGCACCTGATGTGCATTTTAAAACGGACTCATTGTGAGTTGTGATGGGAGCTGCAGGAGCAATAAAATGTGTGGAGCAGACAAATGTATTGGTTTGTTTAATTAAGAGTCAGTGCCATCTACCTCTGAAATGACAGAGGTCTCACTTACACTAGAGCTAATGAATATAGATTTTTTTACTCATCCAAGTTTTCTCCATTTGGTGCGGAGGGGTTTGTCTTAAAGAGCTGTTTACCAACTGTGACTGATGATAAACAGATAAATAGCCCATATTGCACCTTCTAAAACCATGTATATGAATATGTTAAAACCATCCATCCATCCATCCATCCAGATTTTACTAAATATAAACAAGAATACGTGCCAAACATTTGTAACTTGCATGTTGAAGTGAATATGAAATGGCTATCGGTGGTGTTGATAATGCAGCAATATGAGTTTGGTCTGCAGAGTAGGTTTTGGTGTCACAATTAGTTTTGTGTTTAAAATAATATTCAGTCAAATAAATATCACAGGTGGATCCTTTTCTGTTGGAAGAGCAACAGGACACATGTATATGTGAGGTGTTTTTGCAACAACATTTCAACATTTTGTGCATGTGTGCATTTGTCAGTTATCTGTCAGTATACAGCTAATCTCTCACACGACTGGACCAATCACCCTTAGAATTTGTTTTGCACATTTGTGATTGTGCTTGGGGGACTTCTGATGGTTGTGGTGATTCAGAATTTTTGATAAACCTGTTTTATTGTTGTTTTTTTTAATTGTCACTGACTGCTGAATCATTACTTCTTCAACCGGCAGGGGTCGCAAGTCACCAACAGCTGCTTCAGTTACACAGCAAAGGCATTTCCAGTAATCGACTGAAAACCAGCTCTACCTAATGAGTTGCAGGAGACATGTGCATCACTCTGCATCATGGAACTTCATGCTTTATTTGTCTTTTTTATCTCTAACTCTGTTTTGGATTGAGTTTTTAATACTATTTTATTGTTTTACTGTTTTTAGTATTTTATTGTTTTCATTGATTTTATTTATACCTATTTGTGTATGAATTATTCTATCTTAATAACTGTACAGCACTTTGGTCAACTGAGGTTGTTTTTAAATGTGCTCTATAAATAAACTTTGACTTGACTTGACTTAAACTTGACTTGACTTGACTTTCATTTTGAGCAAATTTGACTGCAGGATGATTAGCTCTTTCTAAGTCCTGTTGGTACATTTATTGCTGTATTTCTTTCTAAAAATCCAGAAAAGTCGAGCATATGCTTCTTAACTGTATTCATCTCAGACACTAATGGGACATAGACGTAGTAAATCAGTGATGAATATGAATGTTTTGTGCAAGGTTACGAACCATTCGTAGTCCTGGCGTGTGCAGGAGCAGTTAGAGACGGTGACGGGGCGATCAAAATCCTCCCCATTAAAACACGTCGCATGGGGAGCTCGTCTCTTGAACGTTACTTCTCTGCCCAACAGACACTCGTTACCGTGCTCATCTGATGGGGACCAGCGCTTGTAGTCAGCGTCGGAACACGGCACACCTGGAGAAAACAGAGAAACACAGACATGGAACTCAGAGTTATCTGCTCATGTTTCAGTCTTCCATTTCTTTTTTCCCCCGTGCCCTGAAGAGGGCGATGAAACATCTATACAGTAGGGCTGGAGTCACAACTTTACGATTTGCCATACTAATCTACATATAAGTTTTATTAGAGTTAAGTTCTCAGAATTTTAGTTACTACTGTTTCATAGTAATGCTTACTGTTTTTAGTACTTGCTGCTACAAGACGTTTGCTAAAGATCATCAATTTTATGATAATGTGACTCTGTCAACTGTTGTGCCTTTAGTTACCTTGTCTTCCCAAGACAAACATAGCCAACTGAAAAATATTAGTGTAAAATAGGTGGTTTTAGGCTTTGTTAGCTACTGTTGCTACATGGCCAACAAGCAAGGGCTGCAAAATAAAATGAAAGGTTGTCAAAATCACAATATGGACTTGTGCAATATCCTAATCTCAGGAGGTTCAATACTTGTTAAAGGCAAAATATGTGAGTGGTATTGCAGAGATGTCCTGGCCTATACATTTTTTTAGCACAATCAAATTTCTATTTGATTGTGCTGATGCTTTGTTGCCTCTGTCCTTATTTTTATATCTACACCTATCTATTTTATTTTACTGTAAAGCACATTGAATTTTTTGGTAATGAAATGTGCCAAACTAAAATTAACTGTCTATAATATGGTCGTGATGATTAATGATAGCCCGAGATTGCCAGACCAAATCACAAATGCAAATGAGTCTGGAACCTCTCGGCTCACAAAAAGACGTGATGAGCTGGCAGATTATGAGCTGGTATATATTCAACTTTTTCCAAGTCTGGTGAGAAGTTCAGCAAACACATCTTTCTTCTCAAGAAAAGCTTAAAATGGGTGTTCTTCTTTTAGTGACAATAAGATGTCCAGTTCATTCCACACTAACAGGATAATAGCTTCAACACAAAGTTCCACATTTGTTGCCACCAACTTGGCCGTTTTCCAAAATGACTCAATGGCACTCCTCTTTACTCAACACAAACATGCACCATATTAGATAAACGGTTGTGATTGGCCTTTAGAAATCTATGCTAAGCTGAGGGAGACCAGAAGCATCTGCCAGAGCAAATAAAACATGAGCTTGCAGATTAATCTGGTCCCTGAGCAAGATTAATAACTTAAACTTATTTTAAGCCTTTAGCTGAGAACTACAGCTCAAGTATAAACTTATAAATGTCTGTTGTGAGCTGTTGTTGCCAAGAGCTAAGGATCTGGAACATGAAAGCTCTTCATCCTCCCTCTGAAGCTCGCTCTCGATCTCCAACCTACCCAGAACGTCAGAGGTGTTGACCTGCAGGATGAGCCAGCTGTGTCTCTGGTCGGCGTAGGAGCCGAAGATGGTGAAGATGGTGCTCTTCTCCCCCGGCTCGGTCAGCAGCTGGTAAACATACACCTCCCTGTCTGAGAACTGGAAGTCGGTCCACGTCTCTCCTTCATTGGTGCTGAACCTGATGGAGGCAGATATTTAATTTAAGCAACAATGATTTTTCAACTGTTTCCCCTGAGTTACCATGCACTGCGTTTCTGTTCTTTTTAATAAATCAGTACCAGAATTTCCTTTCATCCTCTGCCTACCCACTCATTCTTTGATTAACAGCAGCAAGACAGGAATGATTAATAGAGGGGGAATATGGGAGTATATCAGGAATTTAATTGGGTGATTTAACTCAGTTATCTTGACATTTGTAGCCGAAACCAGGTTACTGAGTAACCGGAGTACGGGAACTGATTCTCTCTGCATGTAAACAAGGTCAGCTGTTTTCACATTAATATACTGTATCACCTGCACATGAATATGAATAGCCTGCAATGCTGCTGTTGGCACAAAGGTGTTATATTACACCTCTGTTTATTGAAGGATGGTTTATTTGCCTTTTTCTCTACAACAAGCTGCTTCACATTCACACAATCTGCTCCTGCTGACTAATGAGCACATCCACTGGGGCAGGTGCCGTTTATGTGTTCCACTCCCCAAATTTCCTCAAGCTGTTTGGGGATTTTAAGTGGAAGTTTTCCAGTCACAAACCAACCTCTCAGGGTTTTATGTTTGAAACAGTTTTGTTTTTGAAGAAACAACTGAAGGATGGATTTTTTTGCTTCTAAAATAAAATCTGATTTTTGTTTTTTCCTGTCCCGGAGGAACATTTAAACAGGTTATTTGGACTTACTTGAGATGTGTGGTGGCACCTCCTTGTGCGATAGCCATCAGGATACCACCATGGTCACCCCATGTGTAGAAATGAGGGCCTGCCAGCGCCTGGATGCCAGAAAACATGTTAGGTGAACTATCGCAACATGATAAACACAATAGGCCATAAAAGCTAATTTAGTTCTTGGGTCAATAGAAGCTTTAATTCATCTGGAGGAGGAGATCTACAGACAACTTAATGACCTCATAAAATGTCAGCTTTGTTTCCTTCTTTGATGCAGTTCCTGTTGAGACAGGATGTTGAGTGGGAAAGAACACAGTGGTGATTGATTCTAAACTGAAAAACAATATAATTAATTAATATAAATTCAGTTAAGGAATGAAGCATGTTTGGTTAAACAGGAGGGTCAAAAAAGAAGGACTGAATTTAAAAATGTTATTTTGTTATTCGTGAGACTTTGTGTTCTCACTTCACAGCTTCACTTTTTACCAGAAAATCAAAGTGTCCATTTCACTGAGTCTTCCAAGTCTAACAAAATACAAACTCTTGGGCATTTAAATCTTTAGTTTGAGCAGAACAACCAGAACATCTTCCAGGCAAACTGCGGCATCGGTCCTTTGAAAATGAGAGCATGTGGGTGAAGCTGCCTGGAGCTTCGAAATCCAGTACACTCAGTCAGAACAAAAGGTTTGATGTCTAGTAAAGATATCTGCAGGACAGAGCTCTTTGACCCAATAATACACAGCCAGTTCTCAGCATAAATAGCACCTTAACAGAGCAATATGTTGTGTTTCATCTGTTTAAAAACTCCCTAAAACAACTTGTCAATGAGTCTTGAAAATAATTTAGGACTGCACTTATTTACATTTTCATATGGCAATGACCCCTAAATACAGGTCAATAATTACCCATAGAATTTTTTTTTAACCTTTCAGTTCCCCTAAGTTCTATGGATCATTTTCTTTCTTTCATCTCGTTGTTATGTCTGCTGATGGCTCCTTGCACAGCACCAAACACCAGAAAAACAATGCTAGCACCTAGGTGGAGAACACTGCAGAGCATTCAGCGAAGGGGGCAGATATTTTTCAACAGAGTTGGTGGAGACCAAAACAAGAGATAAAAGGAGGCAACCTTCAAGCCCTAAATGTGAAGCAAAGTGCTTTAAACCTGCATTCTTTCTAATGACCAACAGGGGACAACTCCACCAATTATCCCACTTCTCAATTGCTAGTCAAGTCTTGTTCAATCAATACAGCATGATCATTTTGTAAATTATGGTCTCATTTAGAGTAAAACATCTGATGAAGCAGCACATTCTTTAGGGCGGGGCTACACAGTGATTGACAGGTTGCTGCAAAGGTGCACTGGTGTTTTCGTCCCAGAACTTTGACCCTTTCAAGAGTTAACTTTCATATTTTGGTCACCTAAAATGTCTTATTCAGTGTTCAGTTGGACTTAAACACACTCTGAGTAGTGAGCTGTTCGTTTTTTAATACTGGATGTCCTTTGCAAGCCAGGCTAGGGTACTACAGCTAGCGTTAGCTGATAACATAACGTCCTTGCCTTCAAAAAGCCAACATGGCAATGTGGGGAAAGCCAAAATGCGCAAGGCTCAACAAACCAATAGGTGGAGTCACACTGACTACATCCATCATTTTTATGCAGTCTTTGCTTACAATCCTTGTTCTTCCACATGAATGGTGGTGTTGTCCTGTGTCTGAGGGATGTGTACATTTCGGCCACTGTTTGAAACACAGGTTTCATTCACAAACGGGTAGTGCAATAATTGTCTCTTTAAAACAGCAACGGAAATCAATGAATAATGCAGCATATCCATCAAACACAAGCAAAGTTAAAGTCTGAATTGATGTTTTCAAGAACTGTATAGAAGTCCAAGTAAAAAGTGCAGCAGGCCCATATTGCCTGGGTACATGTACGGGCACTGAGATGAAATTCATTGTGACATGGTAAAACCTCTCTTTGATAAACGAGCTGCTTGTGACTCAGTTTTAAAAGCTGTGTTTTTCTTGTCATCTGTGTCAGATTTTGTACTGACCTCCCTCCAGCGAGCTCCAGCGCTGCTGGATACATACACATTCGGCTTGTTGGCCAAGTTCCTGCCTACAGATCCTGCAATCAGAGGACAAAAAGGCATTTTATCACACAGACACACGCACATTACAGGGGTTTTCCCTAAATATTACAGACTTGATGTGGCCACTGCTTTCGCTTTCACATGTGGAAAATCTGTAACCCAAGAAGTCAAACCATAGTGTTTTGTATCTTTTCCTGCATGTGGCCTTTGTATGCACTGACGAATTCTTTCCTTTGACAGTATGTTTTGATTTAATAAGGCAGGAATGACCTGCTTAAGCAGTTCACAAAGAACATAACCATAACTAACTAACCCTAAACATAATAAAAGTAAAGATGCAGAAATGAAAATTGATTTTTTTTTATATTAGTGTTTTGTTTTATTTTTCAGAAAAGGAGTAAGAGTCTACAGCCATGACAGGCTGAAATGCTCACTGCAAAGCAAAGCAATGAGTAAAATAGATGGATGCAGCTTTAACATGGCTGCAAAGACTTAATATGTTTCAAAATTTTGCATTTTTTAATGTTGTCAGCACAGAACCATGCAGCAAGTGTAGCTAAAAAATACCATTGACTTAAGAGTCCAGCCTGAAATTTGTCACAGAGACTTCTTTGCACAATACAGGAGAAATACATTTTTTAATAGATATGTGCCAACATGATGATCTAAAATAACTACCTCATCTTGTCACATCTCCTAGACAAAAATATGATTTCTTTTGATAAGATCCAACCAAGGATGGCAGTCTCAGATGACCCAAGACCGGAGGCAACATTTCTGTCTGGCCTATGACCAAATAACCTGAAAACCTAACGATACTACCATCAACATCAGCTGTATTTTGTATTTATTGCTAATAAGCAAACTGAAGGGAAACTTCATTGGAGGGAGATTATGAAAGGAAACAAACAAACTACTGGGCGAGTGTGGAGAAGAGATGTTGAAGACACTGATAAAGCCAGGGAAACGAAACGAAGGCACAGACAGACTGAAGGCGAATCATGCTGATGGACACACAGCTGATGAGTTGTTTGTATGTCACATCCATCTACAACATGCATCCACCCTTCCATCCAGAACATCTAATTTATGGGCTGGATGTTTAATAACAGCAGAGTCCACCTCTGACAGTTACAGTTGGAGTCTGTGATGTGTGTGAGAGAGAGAATCTGTACACAGACCTGGCTCTGTAAATGGGAAACAAATACAGTGGTTCAGACTGAGACACAACACTATTTTGTTTGACAGGGGAAAAGCCATGGGTGTGTTTAGAGAAAGGCAGCTGGAGCAATAAGGTAATAAATCTGGCACATGCTGACAGGAGGGGTGTGTTTGTTTGGGTGTGGAGTTCAAATATTAACAATCTGTCTCCAGAATCGCAGACTCCACCTTTAAGGGCAGGCTGACACCTGTTTACATCTGCACACATTGATTGTGCTTAATCGAATCACACTTCAGGGTGAATGACTTCACGAAGAATGGATTATAATGAGAGTAACACGGTTGTTGTGTCTCTGTCAAGGACTGTGACAGCGCCTCTGAAATAAATTACGCTCCATCTCCGTGTAAAACGGGCTAATGACTCTAATTAAATACCATCACACAAGGAGCTAGAGACTCAAGACAATAAACAACTGTTCCATAGAAGCCTCTCTGCAATTGTGCAGATATTAAACTGGCAAGATAGAAAATGCATTCACTGTGTTTGGAAGTTCTGTCATTATTATGATGTAGCCCTCTGGAGTCCAGGAAAATGCCGGCGCATTACTTCTTCATGACGTATAAACAAAGCAGTAAAACAGTGTGTTTCCTGCTGTCAGCTTCCCTCTAAAGTTCTGACTTGAAACTCAAGGCCAGTTTTTGATTGATGATGATAGGCCATGTAAAACAGCAGATAAGGTCAAATATATTTCGTAAAAAAATAAAGAACTAGATGTTATCCTTATTTTACCTCGTATATGTCATATTTGTAACCGACATTTAACATTCTTCATTGGGAATGATTGTATGGAAGAGGATAAGGGCCAGGTAGGAGAAAAAAAATTATGAGTAAAAAAGTAAAAAAATAGCAAAAAGGTCTGCTTTTATGTTGTTTTTAAGTTTCTTTTGGGTTCAATGTTGATCCAGTAAGTCAAAGTGAAAAAAATAATTATCAGATCAGAAAAAATGATACCGACATGGATGGTTAACATTTTTTAAGTGTCAGAAAAGTATTCAAAAAGATAGCCCAAAAGTGTACTATTGACCTTGAATTAGAACTGCTAATACATTAAAATAATATATACTCATAAAACTAATTTTTATATGCGTTTGTTATAATTAAAATTATTCTTTAACCCTTTAACCCGGGCGAAGAACTATATTTGGTAACTTCAGTGGAGGTCCTCATGTCTATCTGTTTGGCCGTAGAACCACATGGATTTCTTCCAACTAATCAGCAAAGATCAGGCTATGTCACAGACAGTGACACCATGGCATTTGACCAATCAATATGATAGGCTAAGTATGCTTTGGGGGTAATATTTCGAGAAAAAAGTTGCAAATTTACTTGATTAAAGTTGCAGATTTACAAGAAAAAAATTGAAAAAAAGCAACTTTTGAGGGGGGGGGGGGGGGGGGGGGGGGTGTAATATTTTGAGAAAAAAAGTTGCAAATTTACTAGATCAAAGTGGCAAAAAAAAGTCACAGATTTAAGATATTTAAAGTGGCAAATCTGCACGAAAAAAGTCACAGATTTACGAGAAAAAATTTGAAAAAAAAGCCACTTTTTTTTCGCAGATTTGCCACTTTAAGCTTGTAAATCTCCGCCTGGGTCCGTATGTTCTTTTTTTTTTTTTTTTACACGTTCTGGCAGTATGTAATATCCTCCAATATTCTCTAGGGTTGAACTTTGGAATTTGCAAGTATTTCAATGAGTGCCCTATTAAGGGCTAATAATAGTCTCAAACGATATATTACGATATATATTGATCAGACGTGTAGAGGAATATGAGTGGGTTATTCAGGTGCTTGTGTCTGTAAACATGTCTGCAGTGTGTGTATTCAGACGCCTGCCTGTATTCATGAGTGTGTTTGACCCGTCGAGTGCCCGCTGGGCGCTGCAGCAGTAATTAGCCCATCTGTTTGAGAGCGATAACGAAGCGAATGGAACCGGGGATTGCCAGTCGTCCTTCCTCCTCTCTTTCTCTTGCTCTCTCTCTCCATGCCCATTATCTAATAAGAATTTAATTAGAGGGACTGGCTGGGTGCAGGGGAAGCAGTCTCCTAGACACTGGAGAGTATCAACAAATCGATGCTTTCCACCAGCTGTGAAGATTCTGCAGGCGGATATTCTCCTTCAGCAGCGAGGCAGAAAGAGTTCTCACATTTCTTATTACTTCTGATTTTCAGGTACAGTTTTTTTTTTTTTTTTAAAGGTACAACTTCAAAACACTGACACACTTGACGAGAAGATTCTAGCGCCCTCTTCACAGAGCGTAACCACATTTCCTGTGGTGCGGAAAATACAGGAAGTCTCAGAAAGACAGAAAAGCAGCTTAGTTTCTACTGGGTGACTTATAGGTTTATATAGGTTCCTTCCTGTGTGCGGTAAACCTATCTGTGTTATCAGAACAAGAGGAAGTTGCTACAACTCGAGCACAAGCTCGCCTGGCTCCAGCTCTGTCAATGTGACCATCCCCCAACAGATGGCACCCAAAGGCTCTTCATCTGTCTTGATTAACAGAAACTCCTGCCAAAATTACTGAAACCTTTTACAAATTAATTTTTTATCCCTCACACCAATTTCAGAGATGTCTATTAGTACTCCAGCAGTTTCAGAATGAGATTAAACTGCCAGTTAAAAATGCAATTTCAAGTTAAAAAGGCACAATCTTTCTTCCAAACCACACAAATTCAATGAATTCATGTGGTGCCCTTCACAGCCACACAGGGATGTTGAAATGAGGTTAAAAGTTTGGTGCTCATACTGAGCTAACCTTGACTCCAGCTGGGTATTTCAACATTTTAAATTTCCTGAAATCCTGTCTTTTTTTAGTGGTTTTGCTGCTTTGTTGTCCCACCTGTGGCCATGATGAGTCCTGGTGCCGAGTCCTTGGATAAAATGGGCATCCTCCTCAGCTGGATGTTGAACAGCTGGCTCCAGCGTTGGGCCAGGTGGAGAGAGCAACCTTTCCCGAGCTGGAGAGAGGGGAGGAGGAGAAAGTCGGATGATGTTCTTTAGTTAATTCCAGTAATTTCTGTCTGCTTACCACACACTTCCATCATAAGTTTCTAGAAAAACAAAGTACTAGAAATAAAAGTAGGGCTGACACAGTGCAGACACCTGCAAAACCAAAAACCACATTATTCTCCGCAGAAGCTACATAACTGGGTGAAAACATCAGCAGCTGTGCAAAACACTATACAGCTGCAGCAAAGACCTCACAAGGTGATCAGATCAGTAGCACATCCACCATATAAATGATGGATGACAACCAAAGGGCCTAAACCTGTATTCTAAAAAATATTGTATGTAAGTCAATAGGAAAATTATTCTAAACATTATTTCATTTATTACCATAGTAAACATTTTTCTAATAAGTTTATAGCAATAATCTCTAGTCTTCTTCAATAGAGCCTGATGCTCAACTCTTTGTACTTTCTGTGCAAACGTACCAATTTCTCACATCAGTGAACAAAAAATCTCAAATAATTATACCTTGAAATAAGGTGTGTTTGTGTACCTGGCACTCCACAGTTCCTCCCAAGCTGTCAGCAGCAGGCGGCTGAAGAAGCTCCCACGTCCCCCCCTTGTCGAACGTGATGACAGATCGCATGTTGTCCTCGCTGACCGAGCCGTTGATGAGTGTGGCGATGAAGACTCCTCGCAGCCCCTCCACACGATGCAGGTCTGCAAATGGCTCGTTGGCAAAGTATCTGAAACACAAAGGGGATCGTCATCGTCAGGGAAGAACAGTTATCGTATCACAGTAGTTGATACAACTAAAAGGCGTAATATGGGGTAATCCCAGCCGTAACATGCAACGTTTCCATTACAAACATTCTGCTTCAGAATATTATTAAATGTCATGAACTCGATAGTAAACCACTCTCTGTCTGAGCAGCAGGAAGAATGACAGGATGTCAATCACTCTCAAAGTCTTGACAACCAAATAAACAACAACAGTTTCTCCCCAAGCAGAATGACAAACAGGTACAAACTGTGCTCGTGTGTGTCCTGCCATAAATATGACAGCTACAGCTCAGGGTTTAATAATTATACCTTTTCTTTCAGAAAAATATGGAACTACTAATCTTTTAGATGCTTACTAATTTATTTTATTTTACTATTATGATTATGATTATTTTACAGTAAATTCTTTATTTTATTTTAATTATCTCCTATTATTTATTATAATATTTGTTTTATTAATGAATATTTCAATTTCTAATATCACTATTGCCATTACTTTTATTATTTATTAAATTTGTATTTTTACTTGTATTTTTTAAATTTTATTTTACTATTATGATTATTTTACAGTAAACTATATTTTTAATTTTATTTTTTCCCCCTTATTTATTTTTTAAAATTCATTAATATGTAGATTTTTAATATCACTATTGCCATTACTTTTGATCATTTATTTAATTTGTAATTAATTTATCATGTCTTTGCCATTCTTTTTCACTTAGTATTGATTATTCAGTGTATACCCAGCTACAATGACCTGTCCAGAAATGCGCACTGAAACCTGAAAATCTGACCTTCAGTTAGCCGCTGTAACTTGATTTCAGCCAGGGGGCTGGTGGCTAACAGGTAGTTTGCTGATCCGGTGTGTGGTCAAGGCAGTCCTGGATAAGCAAACTTTGTTTCAATCCCAATCCTTTCTCCCCACTGCAGGAAAATAAATCCCAGAGGAAACACTGAAATTTTGCTGATTCATGTCTTAGATAGATTTTTTTTTTTTTTAAATCACTGTACATGATCTTGTTCACTTTGCTCTAAAACACTTGAGGGCAAACACAGGTAAACTAAATGCATCAGCCTTTTCAAATTACAGCTGGACAAGGAAACTTTACACCAACTGAGAGGTAAAAACAGCAGCTTCAACTTCATTACCTACACATGATGTAAGAAAACACACCAGGGACAAGGTCAGACTGCAGCAGAAGGTGATCGGCTGCAACCTGACATCCCTCCAGGACCTTGTAGCCGACCCCTCCCACCCTGGACACAGACAAAACTGACCCACCCTGCAATGATATGACTGGCCAGGGCCGGGCTTTAAGCCCTTCTGGCATAACGTCAACGTTAAAAAAGCGTAGGGAGGGACGTTTTCTCAACTGGCTGCTGAGCTCAGGTTAGAAGTCATGGGGCCAAGGGCTGTGGGTTTGACTCCCCGCTGTGCAGCAGAGAAACATATGTTTTGTTCAATTTTAGTGTAGATTGGCGGGAAAATGATAAAAGTTGTTGATTGGTTGGTTGGTTATCAAAACTAACATCTAACGGGTGACTTTAGGGTTAAGGTGAAATGCTCTTCTTCTTTTCTTCTTTAACATATAGCACTCCTTTAGCAATGACAGTTGGCTCTTAAAGTTATGTACTTACTTGATTCCTGTGGTCTAAGTCTAGTATCTTCAGGTTGAATGCACTTGTTGTAAGTCGCTTTGGACAAAAGCGTCAGCTAAATGACATGTAATGTAATGTGATGTAAAGGTAAGGATTAATGACGCAGGACGTACAGCACCACGCTGACGGATCCTAGCATCGCAGGGCGTGACTTGTTCAGAACTGCAGTGGGAACCATGATCACCACTCACTCCCCCTCCCCCTCCACATGTTACGTTAAAGTAATGCACAGCCATCTGATCTTATCTTGCACTCTGCAAATAGTAATAATGTGAACTTGGACATTCCTGTTTGCCCAGCTCCTTCCCTCATTTAAATAACACCTTGTTTGTACATATTGTGTAATTTTCTTTTTCTGTATGTTGACTTTTTCTGCTCTTCATATTTTCAATTAATGCTGCTGTATTTTGACTTGAAGTACTTGCCTTAATCTCTATTTATATTATATTTATAATCTCTATTTATACTTTAGTACTCTTTTTTTTTCTTTTACACCAAAGTAAATTCCTTGCATATAAAAACCTACTTGGCAATAAAATTGATTCTGATTCAGGCATTTTTACTGCATGTCCAGCACAGGATCTTTATGTTTAGATAAACAAGACGCACAGGCTGCAGCTCATTACATTAACAGAAGACACAGTGTCAGAAAGAATCATCATTGGCAGGCAAACACCTGAGCCAACAGTGCGACCGCTACTGCCAAAACAACACGGGATCATCCTGATGTGATTAAGACTTAGCAGAAAAACAACAAATGCAGATCTCTGAGGTCAGACGGAGATGTGGCGTCAGATCAATAGATGGCCTTTTATTAGATAAAGAAGCATTACTCGTCCGTGTTTGCAGAGCCTTTGTGTTATCAGGCATTTGTAAGAGGAACTGGAGGTCTTCCTGTCAGTTCCTGATGTTGCTATGGGAACTATTCAATTACCAGCAAGCCTGCAGATTGTTCTTAATTTGGACTGCAGGTACACACCAGGTCTTTTTTTTATATGTTGGTATAAAAAAAATGGTATCAAATTTGAGGGAATTATTCATGTCATTTTCAAAGGCAAAAGGAGTAAATAAACTACTGATAGTTAGTTTAGTCAAACTACAAACAAAACAACCCAGACTCCAGCTTTGCAGGAGCTTCAGACCGTATTAGATGCTTTCATCAGAAGGAGTTTGCTCAGTTGTTGTTGGCATCAGAATAGTGAGTTACTGTTAAACTGTCTCTGAAATGTTCCTGCTTACATTATCAACACAGCTGCACCAGCATTTCCCCTGAAATGTTATTGATAATGGGAGTATTGATGTTGTAAATTAGATTACAGATTTCCCTGAATATAGATCCCTGCTCCGATTCACACGTGACCCCATGCAGGAAATGTTCCGTCACATTTCGGGGACAGGCTGCACACGTGAGAGGGCTGTTATTTGAGTGAGGTAGGACTGAAGTCCAATCCCCATTGGATGCGCTTTTAGAAGTCTATTTTTGTTGCAATTATTGCAATGTTTTCTGCATAGACAGCTGTTTAAAATCTCACTAAAATCTCACTCTCAATATCCCACTGTATATGGGTTTTCAACTTATTTACCGCATCTACATTCATTGATCACCGCTCAACAGTCAGCAGTCCCAGACTGTGAGGGGGGAACTCACAAACAGACCGGGAGCCTTGAATAATCATTTCATATGCAGTTGATAAGTTCAAAACACATGTTGCAGTCATAGGATGTTTGTGTGATCTGAACAGCTGTCTATGCAGGTAACGACCTCAACCATAACAGGGGAACTACCAGGGCTTTAGATTTCATTTGACACACCCTGTAACTAAATGTAACATGGAGGGAACTGACACAGAATTCAAGCAACTGAGGGTAGGAAGTGTGTTATTCGTTTTCAGTGATACGACTACACAAAGAAACGGGAACACATCTCCCCAGTTCTGGCCTCTCTACACTGGCTTCCTGTCCGTTTCAGAATAGATTTTAAAATCCTGATGTTTGTTTTTAAAATTTTAAACGGATTGGCTCCAGCATATTTGACCGAGCTGATACAGATTCACAGACCGACCAGAGCTCTGAGGTCTGCAAATGAGTCAAACCTGGATGTGCCTAAATGCAGGCTAAAAACTAAAGGCGATCGCTCTTTTGCAGTGGCTGCCCCGAAGCTGTGGAACAGTTTACCGCTGCATATCCGGTCGTCAAAGACACTGGACAATTTTAAATCTTCTCTCAAGACGCATTTTTTCTCCCAGGCCTTTGAACCTGCGTGAGAAGAAAGTTTGTTTCTGTGTGTTGTGTTGGATTGCACATCTCATGTCATATATTATTAGATTAAATTGTCTTTTATTTTTATTTTGTTGAGTTTATTGTTATTCAATTATGTATCTTGTATTGCACTGGATTTTTTTGTTGTGATTCAGTTATGTAAAGCACTTTGGTCAACCTTGGTTGTATATAAAGTGCTCTATAAATAAACGTGACCTTGACCTTGACCTTGATATTACTGTTGTTTTTGTGTATATATGTGTGTGTGTGTGTGTGTGTCTGTGTGTGTGTGTGTGTGTGTGTGTGTGTGTGCGTGCGTGTAGTACCTGATGAGTGTGTTGCTGCCGGAGCCCTCAGGACTGTAGTACAGGACATTCTCCAGTGACAGAGAAAAGGACAGGCCCTGTGTGTCGGAGATGTAGAGGTGTGTGACGTTGTTCAGGTGGTTCACACACACAAACACTTGGTCCTCTGATGCATCTGCGATGTAATACTCCTGTAGAGAAAAGTAGGAGAGACAGGGAGGTCATCTTTAGTTCACCACCCTACCGTCTGATCAGTCTGACTGGACACAATGTGAAACTGCATGTCAGTGTAAACCTGGACTTGTATACTATGTGCTGTTGTGTAGGTGGTTCTTCCATCAGACTCAGGATGTCGATTGTGTCACATATTTTTAGAAATAGGATGTTCATATGCGGTTGGCTTCTTTCAAGTGCTCCACAGTGTAGTGAGAAAGACGGTGAAGCAGAGCTGGGGAGGATCCCAGCGCCACATTAACACAAGCCTCATGATCCTTGATGATCATTTGTGTCCACAATCAAGTTAACTTTGAGCTCTTAGCTTGTAAATCTGCAAATTCTGAACCCGACAGATACATCATTCAGCAAATATTACCATCTGATATTGGCTAACCAGAAACATATTTCTTTTGTCCAGTATGAAAACATCTTTTACAGAACATACAATGCAGAAATTTGTGCATGGGGTGATTTAGGAAATCATCATTGGAAATCTTTATTTAAAGAAATAATATGATTATTTTAATTTTTTATTTTGTCAGCAATTATTTTCTTTCTTTTTTGAGCTGCTCCAAATATTTGTTTTTTTCACTATTATTGTTCTCCCAGGATGTATATAGTTAAGTTTACAAAACAGATCTATGGCTGTGAGACTATATTTGGCTTTTATTTAAAAAAAAAAAATTCTGGGCTTTGAAAATATATTTTATTTACTTTTTCCATCTCCTGTCCCACCATTTGTATTACTGTACCAGAGTACGTAGTAACAATAATGTGCAATATATATATGTATAAATATGAGAATCAAAAGAAAAGTAGCACTATTTCTTTTTTATTTAAAGGTCAGCATATATGTGTGTGTGTATATATATATATACATGCTGACCTTTAAATAAAAAAGAATGATAAAAAATAAATAGCACTACAATTTTTTGGGATTCTCATTTTATTGGAAATAAAAATTCACATACATCAATCTTTTTTAGATATATATATTTTGCACATTATTTTTTACTACAAACTCAGGTATATATATATTTTATATACACATGTATATTTACACTACCCTTGTGCGTACTTCTACTTCTTTATGCTGTCCACTTGCTGCTGTAACGGAGCAATTTCCCCAAAATGGAACTAATAAAGGTTTATCTGAACTTATCTTATCCGTTTTTCATCTACAGTAATACATTTTTAATCACAAAATTGTTTCATTTAAAAAAACAAATTGATAGCAAAACTATCAATGCTACAGTGTGAAAAGTTTTGTTCTGGGTTAAGGTTCATTTGATTATGTGATTATATGTTTAATTGCATAATAAAGACACATAAGTAACCCCATACAAAATGAACTAAGTTTAGTCAGAAACGACATGAACAAGATGTTTATGATCAGAAATTCAACACCAACTTTTGCTACTTAACAGTTTTTGACACCACAGACACAACTAGTCTGAACTAAAAAGTATTGCATTTCTTCACCTGGCCAACAACCTAAATTCCCCATTTTGTCTACTAATGAGGCATTTTATAAGTTCTCCCTTCCTGATCTACTGCTGCAGTACAAGGAGAAGAGACTCACTGTGATTGGATGTCGGGTCATAAACTGGGCAGCTTTCATCGGCTGGCGGTTGTAGGAGACCCAGAGCTGAACAGATGAAGGATCGTGGCTGCCAAACAGTTTCTGGAGAGGCCGAGGACACAGAGACAGACACAGCACAGTTCAGTCAACTACTCATCATTTCTGTCAAACCCTCCAACATTTCAGAGGCAGCCAATCTAATAACATGCCGTGATTTCTTTTGTTATTCAGCAGTTCTGACTGGGAAGTGATATACAGGCTTCATCTGTCACTGCAGAAGGAATTCTATGAGTTAGCAGAAATGCTGATGGTCAAAATCCTTCAAAATAAATGACAAATGATTTTTTTTTTCAAGCATATCATGGCAAGATGATGAACCATTGAAGACACTGGTGTCACATATGGAGTAAAGCTGGACAGTGCTGTCCTGCAAATGATAACACAAGACACGGGTTATGAGGACTCTCCCAGTGATTTTTTTTTTCTGTCTTAATATCCCAGCAGTGAGCAGGGGCAGACAGCTGAGCCAGAAAACATTAAACGTCCAGACTTAAAAAGACGGCTACCCTAAACGGGGCCACCTGCCACCATTGGGAATTCATTCACACACAGATGATTATAGCAGCATCGGGAGCAATTTGGGGTTCAATATCTTGCTCAAGGATACTTCGACGTGTAGGCTGCCATCGTCAGGGATCGAACCACCAACCATCCGATCCGTGGGTGACTGCTCTACCAACTGAGCCACAGCTGCCCCCACTATGGCCTGGCTTGAGGCTGGCTCACAAATGGCATTCACAGATGACCCGCCGCTGCATTCACCCCGCCTCAGCATTCACCCCGCCTCAGCATTCACCCAACCTCCACATCTTTGCCCCTTTTTTGGATTAGATGGGAGATCGAAGGAGTCGGACACAGGAGCCACACACTTTGAGTTTCACTTAGGCTCTTCAGAGAACTATGGGCGTCGTCACAGAGACTACATCCATATTTTATCCAGTCGATGGTGACTACACAAACACAAGGTCCACAACTGTATAGTGGAGTTTTGTGTGCGTGTCCGTCTCTTAGAAGGATTTGTGTCCATCCTTGACGGCCCGAGCACCAACAGTCTCCAGCAGAGCATTACAGCCTTTTCCCATCGGTCTATTGATTTATCTAGCGTAGCACCCACATTGACTGTGTGGTGTGATGTGAAAGCAAAGCAGCAGTTACACAGAAATAAATGGAGGAGAGAGGGACACAGAGGTAAAGTTGCATATGGTATAAAATCATGTTAAATGCAAGCAGATATGAATTTTTACTTTTAAGAGTAGATAAAGTTGTCTGCAAGACTGAAGGAGAATCTAAAAGGTGCTCAACAATAATAATGAAATATTCTTATCCACTGTTACTCAGATATAAGATTTTCCTTCATTGTGGCTTTGGAGTTTTGTTCTACTCCTTCAGCCATTACATTTTAATCAATGTTTACTCTGTGAGTCAAGAGGGAAAATTGGACGGGAGATGTCAACTATGTATTTTCACATGTAAGTGCAATGATTATATATTTTTCCACTGAAACCCCAGACTGCACTGCAATGGCAACTGTAAGTGAGCCACACATTCCACACTGTGCTCATGTTCTCTCAAACTGATCCTCTATAAACTCTCAAATCCCTGAAATGAGCTGTGGTTCTTGGGCCTTAGATCAACTCAACCCGGGTGGCAAAGAGACACAAAAGTTCTGATTGTAATATAGTATTCTACATACAATACTATTCCCTAAGAATAAACTATAAAATATAAAGTAGAGTATTTTACAGATTAAAAGGAGGTGAAATGTTTGAAACTAATGCATCAAAATTTAATGTTTTATTTATATAACAAGGACAAAATGTAATGAAAAACACTTTGTGTGTTTTTACTGTATATTTATGGCATGGTATCCCAAAGTCTGGCCCATGGCCCAATGTCCGGCCTCAGAAACATTTTGGGGAGCACCCCGAATGTGACAAGAAATTCATGAATTATATCTTAATCACCAGCAGTCCATTTAAATACTTTCACTTACAATAGCTTACATTTCATACACTACTGGGGTACTATGTCAAACTGTGTCCCCTTAACAAGTATGTGCCAGGTTAGGGACAACAGGAGAAAGGGAGGTTTCAGAAAACAAATGGATCAACTCTTTTTTTATCAGATGTTGGAAGATCTTTCTTATCTTCAAACAGGTGAATTGGACATTAAAGTAATTTAAAGTTAAATACCAATACGAGACCAATCTATTATATGCTGGCTACCCAAATTGGCAGTCAGTTATAAAAATTTTGCTTTATGGCAACACACGTGGGAAGAGGGGTGTCAGAAACTTGCTACCTGGTTACAGGAGTTCAACATGGCTCTATCCTGGGACCCCTCATCCTCTCCCTCTACACAAAGAAGCTTGGTTCTGTTTCACCTAAGACTTTCCTTATAAAGGTTTTGATGATGACAAGGAGCCATCTTTCTCATTCCCCCAATCTGATACTCAGCTTTTAAATTTGCTTTTGGTGTAAGAAGCAGTCATGTTTTATAAACGAGTACGCCTCAAGCATAACCCTGCTTTAAAGCTCAATCTGTTCACATCTGTCGATCACCACTGACAGGACCATGATTCTGCTAACTTGACAGTGAGGTTATTCTGACCAATTAGCAGCAGCCTACTACTGTAGATTTCTGACTACAAAACATCACGACCATGTGCTGCTTCCTAGCTACTAAGTCATCCAGGTGCTCATCCAGGAACTTTTCTTCTCCTGTCTGGACTGCACTTCCCTTCGTAACTTTTGTAAGAAGGTGGGGCAAGCTAGAATGTACTTGAACATGCAGGCAACGTCACTGTGTCTGACGTTTTTGTAAAGTATATTCAACAAGTTTGTGAGACCAGTAATGCTTTTGATGATCTACTTGAATCAGAAACATGTCTAATTCAATCATCAGCTGAGTCAATCAATAGTTTGCTTGCTCCATCTTTTGTCAGACAGATGCAACCCTTTATAAGCTTGTCCCTGCAATAGTCCTGCTGCTATTCACAACAAACCTGTAACAACATTTTCCCTGAAGTGTCGGAGGATAGATACATTTCAAGGACTGCATGTGTGAAGGAGGCTTATGTGCTTTCCTCCTTTTCCTTGTGTTATGTGCTTCTTCACTGAGAATCTTCTTACAGTACAAGGAGACAAGCTGGCAAAGCTACCAAAAAGTAACCAACTGAGGCCTTTGTATGTCTCCATGCCTTTAGTGACCCTCACCTTGCAGGTTACAGCAGTACTCCAAGAGTGTCCATCTGGTCAGAGCCTACACTCTGCCACAACCATGATAAAGTGCCAGTTCTTTAAACATAAAAAGACATTTAAAAAAACTCTCTCCCACGCTGTGATATTCAGCATTTAAGCGGAATCACAAACATGTGTTTTTCTGTATTTATATGAACCTCCCTACACGAACACAAGTGCATCCATAATATTTTCCTGTAACCCACAAGGCCACACAGTGAGAGCTCCACTCCCACACAGTAAACAGCCACAAGGTGACATTTGTTAATAACTGGCCCAGAGGAAGAGCGCATGTTCTGTGTTGCCTTTTTTTTTTTTAAGGGTGACATTTTATTATAACGAAAGGTAACTGTACTGACACCCAAACAAGCTGGGAATGTCACAAGCCAAATCCTCCGAGGCGAAGTGCCTACCAGACTTTCATGTGCTTTATAGTTTAGGCAATGAGACTCCCTCTCTCCTCTCTCTACAGCCTATATCCCAGAGATCATCTGTTACATATTCATGACCCACTGGCCCAGTGCACCGAAAGAAAAGCTGGTATTCAGATGGACTTGTAAAACAACGTAAAGCCAACACGGCTTCTCTTTTAAATCTATAATTTGTCTGTTTGAGAAGATCTCAGGTGCTTATGCAAATGTGAATGTTCCGTCTTCTGCTGTGCGAGTGGTATTCTTGAGAAAAGCACTTTTGGATGAAAACAGTCCTCTGACACTCCAGACCAGTCTTGTGAACAGTTTTGTGTAGCAGTATACAAGATGTGTCCGTCCCTCCTGAAGTCTAGTGCAGGGTTGAAATTTAACAAAGATAATGTGCCTTCTAGTACACCACTTTCTCCCCCACACTGTCTTACTCACACTGTGTGAGTCTGTTTTGTGGCTCTGCACTCA
The DNA here is from genome assembly GCF_030273125.1 of Centropristis striata. NCBI lineage: Eukaryota > Metazoa > Chordata > Actinopteri > Perciformes > Serranidae > Centropristis > Centropristis striata. Next base: position 29,657,065 of record NC_081520.1, on the reverse strand, counting down.
GACATTTAAATTCAAGAGGTATTATTCATGAACACAGTGGAGCATTTAGCAACTAGAGAGACAGATCTTTTTCTAAGGAGGTTGTGGAGACTTAAACAGAGGTAAATGTAGAAGGGGTTTGGTTTAATACCACCACTTTCTCTACTGAGTGGCAATGGAATAGCAGGAAAAGCAACTGTCGATGCAGTAGCATGTAGATCTAAACAGCAGAGCAGCTCTTCCGGGAATTTCCTGTAAAATACCAAAACACAGAAGAGAACAGCGCCAGGAATTTTTTCTTCAGTCTGAGGTATTCACTAAACTGAATTATTTAAGGAGCTGCAAGTAAGCAAGAGCTTCATAAGCCACTAGAAAGTATGCTGCACTTTGATGGGGGGAATCATTCCTCCTCCAATCTCCACTTCCTGTTTTCTTCTCTGTCTGTCCCAGACTTTCTCTGCAGAGAATCTGTGATCTAAATGAGAAGGAATATGGCTAACAGATAACTGTGAAGAGAAGGAATGGGCCTTATCGACTTCCCCATTACATCTACTGAGCCAGTTATCTTCCCCGGGTCTCCTCGAAAGGACCAAAGGCTGGGGTCTTTAAGGTCTGATTAGCACTCCATTCCTCAGGATCCCTATTGTTAGATAAAACTCTCCATTTCTGGCTCTTTAATTAGCTTAAGCAGCTTGGCACTGCCAAAAGCACTTGTGATATTCCATTATTCTAATCCTATTAGTGCAAGCCAAAGACAGAAGCGGAGAGGAAGTAACGGAGACTAGACAGAAGAATCATTCTTTTCACAGCTAATTAGCATGTTGAAAAAATATAGATAACTGTTAGTAGTAGCTACCTCCAAGCTGTAAGTGGCTAACAGAGCTGATGCTTTGTGACGGGTCAGTCTGTATCTGTGCCATTTCCCTCCATGCACAACCATTTATACAAGCCCCAGAGGCAGTGGCTGTGCTGAAGGCTGGACTGGTCTGTCCAACTGGTCTGTCCAACTGGTCTGTCCAACTGGTCTGTCCAACTGGTCTGTCCAACTGGTCCCTTCAGCTCTGGAATCTCAGAGATAAGGGAGGTCACAGGTGGCCAGTCTGGAAGCAAACCCTGTTGAGAGGCTCTATGTATGTTTGTTTTTTTAAAGGACATGGCAGGTAATATACTATATTGATATAGTATAATATATGGCATTTCTCAGCAGTTTCCAGAGCAGAACAACTCTCCATCCGATTACTGAAAAATGAAATGCTTGTAAAAATCTCCAAATTTGTGTTTCTATGGTGATCCTCAAGGTCTTAATGTGGTATTTTGGAGGGATTTCTCACTTTTTTAATAAATTCTCCATCGCTCAAATACGGCAACATGTATCACCAGATCTTTGTAAGAAATGGCATCAATTCAGAAATTTCTGCAAGAACCTCTAATAACTGAGCATGGTAGACCCCCATCATAATATTATAAGCCCTTATATACTTTAAACTAATCTTTTAAATAAGCACCAAAACAATGTTGTGATCCAACTGAAAGCTGTAAAAAAGGTAGTCATTAAAACTTTAGTTCAGATTGTTTGGTCCAACTATTTCCAAGTTCAAGTTTGCACCCATTGTAGCAACATCTCCCCACTTACAGGAACAGCAAGAACCACTGTGCTAAATTATATACAATCCAGAATTGTATGCAGATTTGAGAACAAAACCTTCTCAATTTAGTCTCTGACCTAATACTGATCCATCTGGGGCCTGCTGACATGGAAAAGACAGAGAGAGCTTTGAGCACAAGAGGGTAACATAATACTTGGCCTGTTTGTTTGGGTTTTCTTTCTGAAGTATTTCCTCAGCGACGGTCATTTCTAGAAAGATTCGTCGGTGTTGCATGTGATAAAGGAAGTGCTGATTTTCAGATAAGCTCAGAGAGTTTAATGTTGCAGTTCTGACATGCAGATGGGGGTTGTTATTGATGACTGCAAGCCGTCTCTAAAGTGGTGCTGCTCTCTAGTCATTTTACCATCAACGTAAAAAAAAATCATGGTGAGTTGAGTGAGTCAAAGTGTAACTTTGAAAAAGAAGTTGGATTAAAACAATACTGTTTATAAATGTTAATCACTAAGAAAGTTTTTGTTGTTGATGGTTGGCATAGACATTTGCTCAAGCATCAACTCTGTATGTTTTAAAGGCCACATTTAAGTTAAAGTCGAAGCAAATTTGAAGAAAAATGTGGAAATGTCGCATTGAAGAAAATGCAAATTAGGGACGTTTCCATCAACTAGTTTAGATCAAAACTATGCTGCATATATGAACTTTAGTCAGAAGTTGGTAGTGTAATGTATTGCTGTAGGCTAATCCATCAGTAAACAGGAGAAGAAGAGAAAACAACAAAAAAAGAGGTTGCTAATCGGACAACTTTAGCCACCCATGAGACAAAATGCAGAGAAGTCTTCTGTAATTGGATTCATCTGGCCAACTTATAATTGTTCCTTCATGTCAGAGGAAACAGCTGATCAGTCATGTGAGTCAAATGTTGGCTACGTCAGAACTTCTTCAGAAAAAGTGCTTCCATCTCTCGTTTTGTGCATTAACTATTTTTCGAAAAAGATGAGAAAACATCTCAAGTGAGTGTAAAAACTTTTATCCCCATCTGCAAAAGTTTTATTGAATTTTGTTGTTTCTATCAAGTTTTTCTCACATGAATCGTCAAAATGCACTAAGAAATTTGTTAACGGAAACACAACTTAAGACAGAGATCCAGCAGGTCTCAGTTTACACAACAATTATCGTATTGTGACATACAGTATGCTCCGTCACTGTGATGTATAATTATATATACAATGAAAGAAGATTTTGGTCTTATTGTTGAGCCCTACTGTCCTGGCACTGTATTTACTCAGACTACAAGTAATCAAAGTCGACGCCACGGAGCATCATGTGATAAAGTGGCTTACTGATGCCTCCAAACTTGATGTCGCTTAGCAGATGAGACCAAAGTTCTGATTTGAAATTGGAAATTTCACACAAATGGAATACTACACTATTGGTCGGACAACCCAATGAAGTTAATGTTCACCTGGGTCGATAAGAAGCACCATCGTGTAGCAAAGAAAGATAGTCGCAGTCGCAGTCATTCCCTCCTCAATCACCCACTCAGAACAGTCAGTCTCTGTCAGATATATCGCAGCCTCCCCTTTAGCTGCTCAGCTAACGTTAGCATTATAATTTCACTGACTGACAGGACGAGTTGCTGCTTCTCCCTGAATGCTTAGGAGATCTCAATTAAGGTAATTAAGATATCGATGTGATGTACTTTCAATGTAAGGGATTGTCACCAATATTTAAGTAGTTTCTAGTAGTAGTTTCTAGTAATCAAAAAAGGGTAAAACAGGGCCGAAAAAAATCTAACACAAGATCTTAAAATTACTCACACTAAACTCCCCCTTTTTGAACAAGAAAAATACACAATAACTTTTTAAATACCAAAAGAGCAGACATCTCTAACAAGCCGTCTTTGGTTGAGTTTGATTACCTCACAAAATACTGCTGATACATTTTGTCCATGAAGGCTACTAAAGGGCCCAAAGAAAAAAAGGAGGAAAAGGAGGTCATTGTCCCTAGCTCAAACCCTGCTCATGGCTCTTTTCCCAACATCTTGCTTCACATTCTGAGCAGTAAAATAAACCACACTCGGCAGCTGTTGGCCTCTCAACTCTTTGAGGTTAACCTCTGCGTCTTATTGGACCACATTAGTAACTGAAAATGAGGACTACTTGTTAGTTTTGACCACATTCGCCACTGGTAATTAGTTTGGCAGCAGTATTCCTCTTCTGCTTCATTAGCACAGTGCTAAACACTGCCTGCTCACTGTGTGAACAGGAAATTGCACTATATGCACGATGCACTGCACGAACAGATGAAAATGCATTCACAGTGTATTTACAACCCAGATTCCAAAAAAGTTGCAAAGCTTTGGAAAACTTGATAAAAACCAAATGCAATGATCCTTTGCAACCACATTCAAATGAATACAGCACAGAGTAAAGATATTTAATACTCACACTTTTGTTTTGTTTTTGTAGAAATATACACTCAATATGATTTTGATATATTCACATGTTATATCCAAACTTTTTTGGAATCGGGGGTTAAAGATGGATCACTCTCTTCTCAATCATGTTATTAAAAAAACAAGTGCAGATAGAAACCAATTCAGTATTTTTAAATCATTGCATATTTAGAAGTATTGCACTGACAATGTAGAAAAATATATATCTTCAGCTGAAGCTGAATGAGCAGAACTGAAATTCAGTTAAGCATTATGCAAATATTCGCTTAATCACAGTAGGAAGATTTGAAGCACAGCTAGATGCATTAACTTAGTATGATGAACCATCGGATATCAATTATCAGATCACACAAATCCTTCACAGCCGACCTCTCTTTACAATTAACGGTTTCTGAAACACTGCAGCTCGAGGCTGCCGTCAGCCCACGCCAACATGTGACACGGAGGAAAGCAAATCTGTCCGCGGCAGCCTGTGAAACAAGGGAGGAGATGAGATCCAAATCATATTTACCATCTGCTCCGCTGTCTGCTAGTCTGCTGCCTAACTGAGGCTTCTTCTACACAAACACTGGAGACTAACAATGACAAACATACAGTGCTTCACATTACCGCCAGCCAAATATTGATCTAACGTCTGTTACACTCAGCACATTATGCTGAGGTGGGAAACTGGCTGCTCACTACATTGCTCGACCAGAATGTAATACAATGTAGGCTTTAAAAATGTATGCAGGTGCACAGGGACAGAAGGAAACGGCTGCTGTCATATGTTATATTCCATTTCTGTCTGTGGGTGTCCAGTACGGGTTAAATAAGGACTTATAGAGGGGGTGTATTTATATAACCATAGGGAGACTACATATAAACAATAACAGAGTAATCGGCATTGCCTGAACAAAGTAAATGGAAAAATCAACATGTTTTGTCCTTTTTTAATTGACTACAACCACTATTTTCAGGATGTATTACCTGGCAATGTAGTTCTTTTTCTTCTCTTGTATGTACTGAAGCACTCTTTCTTCTTCACTGAAGCTTTGACAAGTTGAAAAGGCCCCGCTGGACCAAGTCCCTTCCATCAGAAACAGTATTTTTCAAGTCTGTATGTTTTGCTATTTCTACTATGAATACTTCTATTTCTTTCTATTCTTGCTGGAGTATCTGGAGCGAAACTGAATTATTATTAGTATTTCTGAATCTGATTCAGATTACTGTGAATACTAATCAGCTGTGCCAGCTATTCTTAATATCAGTACACTTTAATATTTTAACAAAACACAGTATGTCTGAACAGATGAAGTTCAGCTTAACCATATAAAGGTACTCAAAAACCTGTTTAAATGGCTGAGTGTTCTGCTGCCCCTCCCCCAGCTCTCTTACCCGTGTGGTGGTGGCGAACAGGTACTTGTCTCGGAGCTGGAAGCTGTCGACCTGCTCCAAGATCACTGTGCGGTTCTGTTCGCTCTGGAAGAAGTCGGTGCTGCTGAGTATCGTGGAGACACCCTGTGGCTCGTGTCTCTGGACCAGCACTCTGGTGGGGGGGTCGTATGGCTCCACGCCCCTGTGGTAGCGGAGAAGAGAGAAGGGGTGATTAGAGCGGTAGATTGGAACGACGAAGATGGAAGAACACAGAAGTAGACAATTCTTCCTGAAATAACATACAGTCTTCACAGGTGTCAAACATAATGTGCCGATTCGGAAGACAAACCGGTATGAAAATTATTTTATCCCCTCTGCCATAAGGCTGCTTAATGCACAAAATGCAGTATAAACTGAGCTCATTCTGCATCCCGCTCTGCTGTACGGTCATTGGTTGTGGTTGTAGTTGATGTCAATGTACTATTTATTTATTTCTTTTACTGTTTTTGTTTGTGTTTTAATATATCTATTTTTCTATGGACAGGCTAACTGTAAAACTGAATTGCCCTTCTGGGACTAATAAAGTATTCTGAATCTGAATCTGAAAAATTTCAAAAAGCAAAAAAGGGAAGACCAATGCAACTTTCAAATGGAAGTTGCATCATCCACTTGTAATTGATTTTTAGGGGGAAGGGTTGCTACGTTTATCTGTTTAAAAATCACTAGGGTAATTATAGGCTAGGATTAGGATCAGAATCCATCTATAATATAACTTATTTTTAAATGAGTAAAGTTTAAATTACAACACTGTTTGCATTTTGGTTGTGAAGGTGCTCTTAAATTGCCATGCAATGGTATCCAGCACATCCTCCTATCCAGGTAGTTATCCTTTAGATGTCTCATTTAAGATAAGTCCAGCAGGGAGAACTTTACTCAACATCTTCAAAAGTGTGAGTCTGAAAAACATGCACCAAATTCACCACTTTCAATAACTTAATTATTCTGGCTTCCACTGAGCTGTTTTTGAGAATCCAACAAAGAATCTTTGTATTTTTTGCAATAGGCTAAACAATGGCAATATTTCAAGATAATAAATGTCAGCACAAAATACAGACTATCAGCATGTTCAAACCGAAAATATCACACTATTTGTGGCCACAAGTGTACAGCAAGGGTGTTCCAAAACCGTGGCACGGAGAGTCAGCCAGAATGAATGAAGGAGGTTCACTGGGTCTTATCGTCTGCCTTCCAAATCAGTGTGTTTTCCTCCAGAGTCTCAAGAGCTAAACAGAGAGACCAGTGTCTCGGCTCGGCTCTGGCTCTGTGGCATTCTCTCAAAGGTCCCTGTTCAACTGATGGACACTGTCTGGGCTGAGAGTGCATGGAGAGCTATTCGCAGTCTGTCTCTGTCCCTTCCTTTGAATTCATCTCTGCCTCTTCCAAACACTTCCTAAATACCCTTCCTCCCTTGTTTTGGCAGTTTCTCATTTTCTGCCAGTTGTTTGTCATTTCATTAGGGTTTCCCTGAAATGTTTTTAAAGGACAAAAGACCACCCCCTTTTTAGACTCACACCAAGTTTTTTAATAAATGTAACTATTTTCAGGCCAAACTTGATTTTTCATATGCAATTAAACAAAAGCTATACAATGAAACAACTAACTGATAGGGCTGGGTATCGTTTTCAGATCTCCAAGGGTTTAAGAAAGTTTGTATGGTAATATTGGTGCTAAATCAGTGCAATATCAACATAAAACAATTAAAATTACAATACCAGTACTGGTTCCAGTACTCTTAAAGTGATAAATAACAATACCTACTATATGTGATACCTTTTATTATTATTTCTACTTTATTCGAGACTCATCATGTGAATTGAAGCATTCAGTTGCGTGAAATTATTTCTACATGAACACATGACATGCTGAATAAATACATTGCTGACATGGCGATTAATTAAATGGAAATTGAACACTTGAGGTGCTTGGCTGCAACCAAAAACCAAACAAATGTCTTTTTTTTTGAGCTGTACAAAAAGAATCAATGCAGGTATTACTTGACTGGAAATGGGGTTGATACTACATGTTGGTACAGATACCCAGCCCTGAGAACAGAGATAAACGCTTTAGGCTCACACGGTAGCGTCACAAGCTAACATAAAAAGATAACATCTCAAGCTAATGTTGCAAGCTAATGTAACAAGCTAACATCACAAGCTAACGTATCATGCCAACGTCACAAGATATCATTACACACTAACGTTAACATCACAAGCTAATATCGCAAGCTAACGTCAAAAGCTAACATCACAAGATAACGTAACAAGATAACTTAACAAGATAATGTAACAAGATAATGCAACAGGGTGACGTAATACGCTAACATAAAAAGAAAACATAAGCTAATGTAACAAGATAACATGACAAGATAACGTCACAAGCTAACAAAACAAGCTAACGAAACAAGCTTACATAACAAGCAAAGGTAACAAGATAACATCATAAATTATCATGTGATGATATCTTGTTACATTAGCTTAACACGATAATGTCACATACTAACGTAACAAAATAACATAACAAGCTAACATAACAAGACAAAGTCACAAGGTGACACTGACATTATAGGCTAAAATTACAAGTTAACATAAAAAGGAAACATAAAAATGTAACACTGACAAGCAACATCACAAGCTAAGTAACAATATAATGGTAACATCACAAAGTAATGTAAAAAGGTTACATAATAAGGTGAAATCAAAAGCTTTGTGACATGGTGTTGTAACTAGGTGACATCACAAGCCAACATCAAAATAAGGCAGCTGCATTCCACAAAGTCACAAAATAACCTTTAGGCACAATTTTTCAATCTATGGTCTAATTAAAAAAATGTTTTCACACTTTCCTCTGTGAAGGTTCGGATTTTTTAGATTGTCTCCTTTAATAGTTTGTAAGTTTCCTTCAAATTTAGTTAACAAAAATAACAACTTACTTATTTGACAACATGGCACACAACAGATGAAAGTAACAAAGACTTGGCCTATAAAACATAACCTGCATATCGTGAATACTGATTGATCCCACACACGTATGGTAATGGTAATTTTAGAATAAAAAGCAACAGCCTTCATAGTCAACATGTCGATAGGTTTGTCTTGTTTAGGCGTATTTAAGCTTCCTTACTGGTGCAGTGGCCCTTCCATTTTCACGCATTTTCTTTTGACCTTCCCCCTCTGCTTTTGTCTTGGCCCTTTGTTTCTTTCAATGCATTTCAAATAACCCATTGTGCAAGATTTGTATCATTGTCTGGTAAAAAAAAGATTGTGCTTCTCATTGTGTGCACAGTGGATTTTAGGCTGTCTGTCTCCTCGCAGTGAGATCAGAGGATTAGGAGTTGGTTGAGGAGCTGACCCATCAGACTGGGATGGTTTTAAACGCATCCAGCAGCCGGCTGAGAGTCAGGCTTGAGTCTCTTTGGCTTTCAATGCCTAAAGACTGATCTGCAGCACAACAGTAGCGCCCCTTGCTAAAGCCAGAACAAACAGGATTAGACCCAAATTGGATGGAGCCACGGGGGGGAAGAGTTTAAAATCAATCTTTACTTGTGCTGCCTTTGTCCTCAGATCATTTGCAGTTACTCTTGGCTGGTGTACCACTGCAGTGGTGTAGCTTTAACAGACTTTATCAAATCTTACTGGCTGACTGCTTAATGCCATCAAAGGAAAATTATCAGGAAAACTATGAATGTAGGATGACAAAACTAAAAAGTCTGTTAAGTGATTACAGATGCAGTAAGAGTACTTGTTAGATGATGAAGAACACTTAAACACAGCAGAGTATTGTTGCTGAGAAGACTGAATTTCATCAAGTGTATTCAGACTAAACAGAGAGTGGTGATGTAACTGAATAATAAGTTTATAAGGGTTCAGACCTCGATTTTTGAGCCATGGTTCAGTTAATACCTTGTTTTCCTTGTTTTTATTTAATCAAAAACAAGAACTCTAAAGAACACTCAGGTAAATTAAATTTACAAATTAAATTTCAGATAAATTAACTAAATGAGGAGAACATTACTGACAATTGACTTTGTTCATTTGTAAGCTAACAAAATGAACACAAATGGTCTACGAAATCAAACAAAATTTTAACATTTGTCACACTGTCATTAAGGAAGGCACAATCATTAAGTGAAATTAATTGAATAAAGTTGCTTTTAATTACATATCAAATCAACTTTACCCTTGTAACTGAAATAAATTGCTTTTAAAAGTTATAGTAACTCTGGAGTTTTGGGCAATTTTGTCTGTTTTTATTCTGCCTGTTTATACCACTCAGAAAGTGTTTAACATGCCATGTTGGTATCGGGTTTTTTTAGCACAACTTCACCTATATGACCCGATAATTATTTTTTCACTTTGACTTCCTTGATCAACATTTTGAGTCCCAAAAACATAAAATCGGTGTGTTTTTTTACTTTTAAACACATGCTCAATATTTTTATACTAAATGTATTTGACCTTATCTCTGGTTTAACTTGGTCTATCATCATCAAACAATTGGCATGGAGTTTCAAGTCATAACTTTAGTGGGAAGGAAACATGCCGCTCAGTTCTTCTACATTCAATTTTCAAATTCATTACAATCATCATACTTCATCTGTTACTTATTTAGGCATTCAGCTAATCTACTTTGTATTTTATGTTTTTCTACTTTTTAAATGTTTTTATTGTCTTATTGTTTTGTATTTAATGCCATACTGTGAAGCACTTTGAGCTGCATTTGATGTATGAAATGTGATATACAAATAAAGTTATATTATTATTATTATCATCTATATAATAATAATTATTATTATTATTACCGTGGGGAAATTCATCCATAACTGATTTGGTGGCAGATATAGTAATTTTTTTGGCTGGAATGATAATAGACCTTTTTTAGGTGGACTTTGCACTGATTTTTCACTCTGCAAATGTACCCAGAGAGCTACTTTTTCAAACATAATTAAATAATATTTAACATTGCTATACATTAAACAAACAGTGTATTACTGTCAGCCAATTCTATAAATTATAACTGAGAAAATAAAGAATAAATGGGAATAAAAGAAATAGCTAAATAAACATCATTACTGCTCAGTTTCACTCAATTGCTGATTATTTAAAAAAAAAAATAATAATAATAATAATAGCTAATACCATTTCTAAATCATGCCAAGAAAAAAATTCTGCATAATGTTTTGTGTAAAAAAGTTTTAGTTTAATTAAAAGTTTTCATAAAGGCGCATATCAGACAGCATATACACAATATATCTGCCAGGCTCTAATTATTATTATTATCTTCACATTTGATACATCTAGTTTGCTCCACCTGCTCTAATCAACATGATCCGTTCTTCATGACAAACACATGAAACATGCATGACTTACAGTTCACATAGTTTCCCCTGAATACATTTTGTCACTGTTTGTTCTCTAAGTAAGAGGAAGTGTTGTTAACACTGACGTCCTCATATTAAAAAAAATGCTTCCTGTTAGTTGCCACTGTTTTAGTATTCAGGTCAGGTGCTTTTCAGCTCTACAATATAGCGAATATGATCTAGGTGAGGTATGAAGGTGTTTGTTGTATTTTTTATCAGTGTCATAATCCAGCTCAGACAAAAAAGTAATTTAGCTTCACGAGGAGCAGCAGCGGGGGCAACCTGGCTACATGTGACGTGTCATCCAGCACCCACTTGGGGGGCAAGAGATGCTCAGAAAGGAGGTGGAAGAGATTTATCCACCTGAATACTGATTCATCAGCTTGCAGACATCACAACGGTCTGAGTGCTGTTTTCCTTCAGTCCTTGTTTCCTGGAGTCTTAGCACTGCCTTGCACCCCGACTGCTTTCATTTAAATTTAAAGTACCACACTCAGACTGCTGAAGCATTTGGCACAGAAAAGGGATATGCAATCACTGATTTCATTGTCTGGCTTTTGGCAACAGTTCAAAAGGCTTTAAAAGAAAGGCTACTTCAACACCAAAGCTTTTAATTACCTTCAGTCAGACTGAGTTAAAGCAGAATATAAATCAACTATTTTGATTCAGAGCAGGAGTAATCTTTTCTCTTGTTCTGATGCGAATGCTACTGGCCTGTTTATGTTGTAGTACAAATCAAAACCCGGAGCTGACAAACTAGGTTAAACTGCTGTCAATCATGTTGTGCTTTGTAATAATTCAAAGACAATTTATCAATCCACCCATTCTGTTATTATCAAGACCATCAGGACAAAGCTGAAGGGCCACTGTTTTTGTAAATTAACACTATCATGTTGACATTTTTAAACAGAATATAAATATTGGAGTACTCAAACTATTTTTTTTAAAGGGAAAACCTTAATTAACGCCAACTTGGAGAGTAAGTGACCATGCACAAAAAGGAATAAGGATTTAACATAATATTAATAATGTAGAGACTGATGCTTAGAACCGTCTATGTTAATAAATAACTAAAATAATAGCCGACAATAACATTTTGACTGATTAATGCTATCAGTTAAATAGTTCTTCCAACTGGTTTAAGCCTCTGGAGTCCACATAATCTCCGATGCATTACTTCTTAATGATGTTACAATGTAAAAAAACAAAGCAGTGTGTTTCTCTGCCATCAGCTTCCCTCTAAAGTTCTGACTTGAAACTCCATGCTAATTTTTGTTTGATGAAGATAGAACAAGTAAAACCAGAGATAAGGTCAAAGATATTTGTTATAAAAATAAAGAACTAGATGTTCTCCTCATTTACCTCTTACATGTTATATTTGCTGCTTATTTAGTCATGAACATTTATTGGTTTAAATGAATACTACCTGTAAATCTGTTCTTTCAGACATACAGACACACACACACACACACACACACACACACACACACACAGAAAGAAACCGACAAAGTGAAAGCAAACATGAACCACTTGAGCCTTCAAGTATGGTCATGCTCAGGAACTCAAATAATGAGCCCTTCCCAAAAGATAAATAAAGTCTATCACCTCGGTAATTATGATCAAAAAATTTCTGCCAGTACAATTAATCTCCCTACCATCAGGAAAATACAATTAATTAAATTAAATAATGGTGCAAAAAAGTTGGGACATTGTCTAAATTGTTAATCAACTGAAAAATTACAAAGTGAATTTGCACATATACACTCTGTATTCCGTTTTTATTCATGTTTTATATAGTGTCCCAAACTCTTTTGGAAGAGAGGTTTAATGCATCTTCAAGGTTTTACCACTAATTATTTGTCCCAATATATTTAACATTTCAGCTAGCCTGGCTAACACCAGACTATTCTCAAATGAGGGCTAGTCTGGCAACAAGCAATGTATTTTTCCGTAGAGGAGGTGTGGTTTACGATCCTCCAGAGCCGTTTATTGGACGCTTAGAATGTCTATCAAAAGCGTCTGTAGGTAGCTCTTAGCCAATCAGATCAGTTATACCAGATGACGTAGTAGAGCAACAGAAATGGATGTTTGTTGTGTGTGTGTCTGTGAGAGAGTGTTGCTTGCTGCTTTGCTTCTCCAGTTCTCGCTTTCTGCAAGATTATTTATTTTCACGCTTTATTCCCCCTCATGTCATTCAGCCACACACATCCACTGATTTTATGGGCAATAATCAAGCTGCTGCGGGCCTCTCGGCGGCTCCGCTGTCCGCGGTAGCAGGGCTATTAGCCGTTAGCGGTTATTAGCTATTAGCGGCTATTAGCTATTAGCCGCGGCTATTAGCTATTAGCCGCTAACGGCGCTAATAGCCGCTAGCGACGCTAATAGCCCCGCTACCATAACGCCGGTGATCTCAGCGGAGCCGCCGAGAGACCATTCGCCTTTCAACTTTCGCTCTAAACTATTTAAAACACCATCTACAGCTAAAGAGAGTTTCGCGTCTGCTGCAGACATGTTGGATCCGGAAAACTACAAGCTTCCAAGTGCCGAGTAGTACGCGTCATAGTCTTGCCGTCCCTCCCCGCTCTGTGATTGGATCCCTAAAACAGGGCTAAGAAACGGCCCTAGTTTCCAGACTCCGCCGCAGTTCGAAATTAAATTTGAGTGCGCAAGGCAGTCTGGGTATACCCAGGCTACATTTCAGCATCAAAATCTATAAAAATCATGCGACCTACGTTCTATATTTTGTTGAGTTGCATACTTATATTATGAAAATGTTTACAATTTTTTACTTTTTATCCAGTTTCAGGCCTCATTTTCACAAAACGCCTCTTAGATCTTGGTGGTTTTTCCCTTTATACTTTTACCGGATGAGGGATTGTAGTCATCAGACGTCAAGAAAGAGGCAAAGCTAACATCAGTGGCACCTCCCCCGCCACCAGCATCGCAGAACCACTGATGTTTGAAACCTTCCTGTTTAACCCATTAATCTCATGATCTCTTTTGGAATTTGGAAAAAGTTTTAAATGTTTGTCCTCTGAACTGCAGCTCAGAATTGGTGTAAATTTGGCTTTTTTTTTTTTTTTTGAAAAGCTAATGAATTCGTTTTTAAATGGCCAAATACTTGAGACTTTGGCTCTGAACACTAAGGCTGCTGGAGTCACGGTGGAAGCTGGTGAAGTTATGAGCAGATGATAACGAGAAGAAGGATGAGGAGAAAGAGAGCATTTCATTTTTAACAACGGCTTTCTGTGGAGCGACGGCTGTTCCGTCGGTACGGAGATGTGTGTGTGGAGGAGGAGTTGGAGCCAGGAGTGGTGATCGGACTGAGGTCGGATTGGAAAACATCAGACCTGAATCTGATTTAGGACCACATATTAAAGAGGCCCAGGTCTGCAGTGGCGGTTCTACACAGGGGCCTACAGGGGCCACTGCCCCTGTGAAGAAGCCCTTGGCTCCTGCTGTGGCCCCTGTGTCAAATTAATAATAAAATTATCAATTTATAATGATAGAAGACGGAACAATTCTTACCTATTTATTGATCAAACAATATGTCATTGTACACAAAAGGAACCCAGAATATGTATATTGTATAATAATTTAATTGTGCAATAAAAGCTTGTGTGTATATATATATATATATATATATATATATATATATATATATATATATATATATAAAAATCATTCTCACCGTACTGCACTTTCAAAATAAAAAAAGGAATTGTGCACAAAAATTAGAAATGTAATTGTCGTACAAAAATAATTGTTATTGTTGGTTAGTCTCATTGTTTCAATCAATCTATTTGTATCTTTCAAATATACATAAATGAGATTCTTAAATAAGCTAAAATAAAGGTTTTGAATGCTTAAAAATCATATTTGCTGTTTTTTAATGTGCCCTCTGAAACTGGTCTAGAACCACCACTGCAGGTCCGACTTGAAAAAATCTGATTCCATGTGATTTGTGCTGCACAGTGTTATAAAAAATGATCGGATTTGGGCCTGCAACCAGCTCATTGTCATCTCTGATCCTGTTGGAGTGACCATGCTGCGCTACAGTATTTACGATACTTAAGCCTATGTGAACAGTATTTGCTATTAACTCAAAGCAGACTAGAGTATGTTTATATATTTGGGGATACTGACTGACTGACTCTCTCCTCCATGTAGTGAATTCGCTGAAGGCAGCAGGACATTTTTCTCATACAGTATATACTTGTCGTGAGCTGAGACAGCAGTTGTCTTACCAAAAGTAGGTCTTCACGTGCTCTTGGATCAACACCCATGTCTCCCCAAAGTCGTCTGATTTCCACAGCTACAGGAGGAGAGAGAGACAGTGTAAGGAGAGGGAGGAGGAGGAGGGGGAGAAGGAGAAGAAGAAGAGGGGGATGGTGCACTGTAAAAATGTAGGTCAAGCTCATTCCTTCATTTTGGCTCTTACACATGTCACAAGGAGAACACAGGAGAGCCGGTATTCGGCTCCAACTCAGAACAAGGAAACAAAAAAAGCTAAGAACCTAAGCAACATTTGATAGTGGCTCAAGAGGTACAACACATCTTCAACAGAAGCATTCAGAAGCTTCTCATCAAAACTACAAGGAAATAAAGACAAAATGCTATGTATTGTTCATAGCAGGGATGGAGATTAGTTCTCATATCCACACTTGCATTGTTTTTCTGCCAATATTTTACTGAACATTCAACACATTTTTATGAAAACAGAACTGTAACATGAAAATTGCCAGTTAAGACTGGACTATTTTTTGATGCAAATATTTTTTGTTACTAGTAATAAAAGTGACTTGAATTTGACATTGTTTCATTTATTTTGCTGTTTGAATGCTAAATGAAGATTGTATTGCATTACATTCATTTTACTTGAGTGGAACAAGCTTTTGCATTCATTTTATTTTGGAAACTCTTTATATTGGACTGTAAAACACAGATTACGAGTTGGGACTGGTAATAATGTGCACACATTGTTTGTCATTACATTTACATTACATTACATTACATCACATGTCATTTAGCTGACGCTTTTGTCCAAAGCAAACAATAAGTGCATTCAACCTGATGGTACTAGCCTTAGACCACAGGAACCAACTAAGCACATAACTTTAAGAGCCATTTATAATCAATACAGGATTGCTATATGCTAAAGAAGAGAAGAAGAAAATAGTATTTGTTTTATTTTTTTTAATCTGTTTAGACAGGCGACCATGAATTAACCGAGGTATTGTTGGAAGAGGTAGGTCTTCAGCCTGCGGCGGAAGATGTCTAGGCTGTCTGAGGTCCTGATGTTGGTGGGAAGCTCGTTCCACCATTTGGGAGCCAGAACAGAGAAAGTCTGAAAGAGGTTCTGAGGCGAGTAGATCCTCACAGGGTAGGAGTCCCCAGCTGTTTGGCTGAGGACGGGCAGGGGTGTAGGGTTTGACAAGGTCCTGGATGTAAGCACGGCCTGAACCATTTGCAGCGGAGTACGCCGGAGCTAGAGTCTTGAAACTAATCCGCACAGCCACCGGTAGCCAGTGGAGGGAGCGGAGGAGGGGTGTTGTGTGTGAAAATTTGGGAAGATTGAAGACCAATCGAGCAGCAGCATTCTGGATGAGTTGCAGAGGTCAGATGGCTTTGGCAGGCAGACCTGCCATGAGGGAGTTGCAGTAGTCCAGGCGTGAGATGACCAGTGCCTGGACCAGGACCTGAGCTGCCTTCTGGGTAAGAAACGGGCGGATTCTCCTGATGTTATGCAGCAAGAATCTGCAGGATCTGGTGGTAGCAGTAATGTTTGTGGTGAAGGACAATTGGTTGTCGAGAGTCACAGCAAGGCGGTCTTGGTGGAGGTAACCACTGTGTTCTCAACAGTGATGTAAAGGTCAGTGGTGGGGGAGCCCTTCCCTGGGAGGTAGAGTAGCTCAGTCTTTCCCAGGTTGAGTTTGAGGTGGTGTGAGGACATCCATTGGGAGCTGCGGCCAGACATGCAGAGATACGTGCTGCTGTCTGTGTTTCGGACTGGGGAAATGAAAGGATTAGCTGGGTGTCGTCTGCATAGCTATGATAGGAGAAGCCATGCGAGTGGATAGGATAGCCGAGCCAGGTGGTGTAAACCGAGAGAAGGAGCGGACCAAGGGCAGAGCCTTGAGGGAACCCAGTGGTGAGTGGACAAGGTTAGAACACAGAACCCTTCCAAGTCACACGAAAGGTGCGTTTCTTGAGATAAGACTTGAGTAGAGAAAGGGCAGAGCCAGTTACTCCCAGATGGTGAAGGGTGGAGATGAGGATCTGATGGTCAACAGTATCGAAAGCCGCAGAAAGGTCAAGTAGGACCACCACAGACGAGAGGGATTGACGATTGTCAATTATTGTCATATTAATTTGTTTTAAAGAGAAGATGATTAAATATAATATTCAAACATAAATGACAAGTTTTTAGAAAGCATTTTGGGTAAATTCGTTGTTGGGCAAAATAAATATTTTTTGTAATGTAATTTTATTTTATTTTTTATTTTATTTTATTAATACTTCTATTTTTTCTGTACGCTTTTGCTGCTGTTACACTAAAATGTCCCCATTGTGGGACTAATAAAGGAATATCTAATCTAATGTTATCTTATTTACCTGTTTGTTTGGGTGGGAGCTGTCGTAGCCGAGCACCAGGTTGGATCTCCTGCTGTGGAGCAGCAGGTCTGTGGGTTTGAAGGGCAGAGAGAAACCCTGCACACTCTTACAGAAGTCAAAGGTGTTCCACAGGTAGTTGTTGGTGGAGTCCACAAATAGATACTGAAGAAGAAGGAAAGACACACTTTAGCACAAAAACAAGACAATAACAATGCTTTATTTGAAGCAGACATTTGATGCCTCAGCTAATTTTGGCTAATTCTAATTCAGAAATGTTCAGCACTATCTGCACATGTATTCCCCAGCCTGTTACAAAGTTTGATTATATAATGGTGTTGTGCTAATCCCACTATTCTCAGCTCCCTTTGATGTGCTGTGTCACTGTATTCCCAATAACCACTTATTTCTGTGTAAGTAGGCAGCAGCACTGGCGACAGGCACAATCACATGACACACTGAAAGAAGAAATAAAGACGCTCCCTTAAAACTCTGTCTACTAGGAGGATTGTAAGTAAAACTCTCAGCTATTGAAATTTTTTTTGAGGTCTTTAAATGGGTACTGCAGTAAATTAGCGTCACACTTCCTTAATTTTGAGACTCACAGACAGGATTTTTAAAAAAGCAGCATTGAGATATCTGGACTTTGAAGCTGCACTCACATGGATTCTGGCGGATGTAGACAGACAGACATCTTTTGGAAGGAACAGGAAATATGATGTAATGTAACTAAGTACATTTACTCAAGTACTGTACTTAACTTGATTATTTCCATTTTAAGTAACTTTATACTTCTATTCCACTACATTTTAGAGGCAGACAATGAACTTTCAGAGTAGAAAAAAAATATGTATTTAAAATATTCTGTCTAATTTTATGTAACTAGTACTATAGAAAATCATGTAGCTTCTTGTCATATCTGTGTAGGATTTCAAGCTTTAATCATATAATTTTAAGTGTTGTTGCATCAAAATGATGTCCAGATCGCCCATGTTTTCTCCTACGTAAAACCTGGTAAATTCCGTCTTTTCTTTTGAGACCGCAGTGCTGTCTACTGTTACCATTGCCAGTATTTTCTCCTTCAGCACATAATTTGTCCTGCTCGCGTCCACTGACATGATGTCCGATTTGCCTTCCACCGCCCGCCTGAATCCATGTAAATGAGGCATAAATTTCTAGAAAGGATTAAAATGTAAAAACACAACAATTCCTATAATTCAACTAAAAAACATGTTTTTGTTACACCCACACTCCACCCTGTCTGGTTAACAGCCATGTCTTTCAAACGCTACAACTCATGCTTTTGGTTACAAGTTTGTTGTCTCCAAGCCCAAACCTGAGATAACCCTGATGACCTCACTATGGCATCATCAGAGGTATGTAGTATTAAACATAAAACTGAACAATAACGGGATGTTTGTTTGACATACACACAACTGAAGTAATAAGTAAATGATTAAATCTGTTTGTTTTTATTTACAGTAGTGATTCCTGTCCAAGTTACTGAAGCAAATGTGACTTTAGAGTTCCTCAGGTGCTTCAGCGATATGCGAGTAAAGTGTCGCAGTAAAGAGTTGAGGTGCCAGGTCGCTAATGTACAGTGGCGCTTCGCTAATTCAGTCCCATTGGGAACAGAGGCTGCTCGAGTGTTCACAGCAGTGCAGTATACTGAATGATAACTATGTACCATGAAGAAAATTAATCCAGGAGCAGTTAGAAATGTTCACTTTCCTCAATAAGAAGATATATTTTTTATCATTTGATTAAACTCTGTGCTGGGTGCTGACTGGAGCTACATTTACATCCGACTTTATTAAGTCCATTTGAATAACATAATGTGATCAACTACAACATAATTTATGCATCCATAAATTCAGCCTTTACAATAATAATAATAATGTTCAGAGAGTTACTAATTTAACTATATCTTCATTATAGAGTTTGTAGTTTGCAGTACTTTTGAAAATTATATTAAGAGGTGTTTATAATATTTTGGCCACCCAATTTCCATACATGGTAATGTCAGAATGTTAGGAATACTTGTCAATATATTGCACTCCAGTTCACCACCACCATCCAGTGTGAGCTCAATACTAAACATTAAGTAGAATGATTACCTTTGTAACAGTCAACAAAACCTGAAAAACTAAAATCTTTGTCATTGTAGAGTTAATGATAGAGCTGTTGGATGACATTGTACTGGTGTACCTAGTGGCTGGTCAGAGTATATTTGAAATGTTATAAAAGCAGTATTTTTATTTTTGATTGTTTATTTTCTACCTAGCAACACAGAAAGCATTTGTAAATGTATTTGGTGTTCAACTGCCCTCAAAATGCCCCTGTACAGTGATTGAACCAAAATAATGAATTTATTTGCATCATAAAGCTATATTTATTGTAAGCGCCTGAGATTTATTTATCTCTATTCATCCTATGAGGTTTTTTTAGCATGATTGCCCCCACTTTTGGACTTCATATTTGACCCAACAAGGTCTTGGAATTGACCTGGACTTCATCTTCAATATCAATACAGCAACGTAGCCCTGTAGAGTCCACAAATGTAGCCCTGTTGTAAGCTCCCCTCTAAAGTACTGGCTTGAAACTCCATGCCAGTTTTGTTTGATGATGATAGGCCAAGTAAAACAGGAGATAAGGTCAAACATATTTAGTAGTAATAGCCCAAGACTCCAAAGATTTAAAAAAAATTGCTCATTTTCTGGGAAATGTGGTGTTCTGCTGTCTGTGGATTAAATGGAGTGAGGTTACACCCTCATCTTAATGTACAAAGTCACTGATATTAAGGATGAGGAAAGGAAAGGCTGCCATAGTTATATCTGATTACAGTTGAAACCATTGTGTGACTGGATGCAATTCAGGTCAGATCTCTTGGCTCTGGCTCACTTGACTGGTACAAAGAACCTGCATGTTTGACTGGCACCGTCTTCAAAACAATTACAAGCGTCAGTTTACATCTAGTTTCATACGCATTCAAAGATTGGGACATGGAAAAAAACACCTGAAAATAACAAAGGAAGTAGTAAAAAAAAATCATAGGGAAATAAAGAAATAAACCTTTAAAAGAAGATTGATTAAGAAATTATTAAAAGATGATACAGTCTACAGTGTTTGCTAAGACATAACGTTTTAATAAACAAATATGAAAGCAGAATTGTTTCTTTTTAAATATTTAAATATCCAGATCAAATTCAAATTCAAACATATTCCTAACCTTGAAAACATGATGGTTAAAATTAAGAATTTTTTTACACTTTGTACGAACCCTGTTTATAAAGTATAAATGGTACCTTTGCTTCCTATATTTAAATATAAAAAGGTTAATATCCCAAATTCTTATATCTCACTTCATATGTTCCAAAGGACGCGCATATTGAATCGACAAACTACTTCCATCACTTTTGGTGCAAAAAATAATATCCTCCCTGTTTGAACAGTGATTCGTTTGACCCTTCTTTATAACAGCCTGCTTTGAACCTTGCATGCTGGTGTGGCAATTCACAGCTATAAATATTTCTGGCTTTAAACTTGTTGGGCAACATTTTGTACAAACCAAACATTCCTCAGCCTTGAGAACACGACTCTTAACTGACAATGCCTCCATCCCTTTTGTTCAAACTTGTCTCCAGAACTTCCTGTGAGTTTGATTAAAACTGTGCCGACTTCAACTGTTTGTAATTCAAATTTGCAAGACCTGAAGTTCAGACTGAAAGTTAAAGAAAAACAGAAGCCACTAAGTCTCTATAGAACTCCATATACCTCTGAATTTGGTAGATCACCTATACATATTTTTGTTCAGGAACAGACAGAGACCTCTAAGGCTACATTCAGACTGCAGGAAAAGTGGCCCAAATCCAATTTTTTACTCATATGTGACTCAGATCTGATTTTTTATAATTATGTGAACAGCACAAAATCACATGGAATCCGATTTTTTTTTTCCAAATCAGACCTGGGCCTCTTTCGTATGTGGTCCTAAAATAGATTCAGGTCTGATGTTTTCCAATGCGACCTCAGTCTAAACAGTCACTAGCCCCTTTCATAGTGCCGTTTCATGCCGGGACATTTACAGCTCTATAACGTCTCGCCTTCACTATGAATGCACCCGAAGCGGGATGCTGGGATCAAATGATCCCACCAATTTTCACCTCCAGAGGTAATCACAGAGGAGGAACATTGGTGGGACTGTTGGAAGCGGGACCACTATGAGCGGGCCATCCTGGCAAGCCGGGATATTTGACATCACGCTTGACGTCTAAAACAGACCTCCCACTTGGTCCAACAGTCATCGAATCACTGTTCACTGCGGCAGCCGTCGCATCCCTATTGTGCATTAAGAGCTGCAGTGTGAACGTAGTCTTCGTGCAAATCTTAACCTTCAACCAACCTGCTGTACCTGGTGTTAGACGTGTTCATTATGCTTTCAGCTAACATGCTCATTCCAGTGTTGTGTGCTGAGACTCCTCTACTGTACATTTTACCCTTCACCTCACCTTCAGCAGTGACTTACCCTCCTGTTGTCTGCAGGGCTGTGGTAGAACTGGGAGATAACCTGCTTGTTGCCATCCTTGGCCTTCACCCCTGAAAGCTGGAACTTGTCTGAGACAAGTGTGAAAGTGGTCCCGTAGTCATAGGAAACATAGACCTGGAGACAAAGAGGTGGGGTAATCAACACCTATATTTTGTGGTCTAAAAAAAATTTACAAAAATGATTCAGGATTATAACATAAGAAGAAGATTACATTATGTGCCATTATGTCTATCTCACTTACTTATACTTACTTCTTGTAAGTTGAATGATGTTTAATTATCTAATTTATTGATCAGTACTGAACTTCTTTTTGTTTAAAGAGCAGAAATATAGACATTTTTATCATACAAGAGAAGAGTTTCAGTCCAAAGGTATCATTGGCCTTAGAATGACTCATAAGTGAAGATTGACTTCTCTTCACTTCCCATTTTTTCTAATGGGGAAGTCGAAAAAGAAAGAGATAAAGAAGAGTTATGCAATGTTCAATGACTGTGCATTTGTTTCCCCAAGTGTGTGTGTGTGTGTGTGTGTGTGTCACAGATGGAGGGCGTGATCTGTGGCTCAACAATCATAACATCACCAGATACATGAGAAACATGTTAGACAAGTGACACACCTTCTGCTGCACCTATACCTTCTGTTGATGTATTGGAGCAATTTAGGTGTTCAATAAATTCACAAGATTCAAGACTGTTTAGACACCCTGAACATTATGTGAGGCTATAATAGACTCCAAAAGAAGGTGCCGGGGGGGTCCCCCTTTATCTCCTATACATGCATGTGTGTCGGTGTACTTACAGAGCTGGTTTTGGGCCCAGTGGCTCCTGCGCTGTCCCGAGCCAAGGCTACAATGACATTGCTCTTCTCTCCAGCCCAGTGGACCACCATCTGGTTGTGAGAGTCATTCAGGTTGGCCTGCAGGACAAAACAGGTTGAATTAACCGAAAGAATCCCTTCGGTAATGTAACATTTAACTTCACAGAAACTGGGTCTGGTTTTTTTTGCTGCAATAGCACCTCCTGCATTAGTGTTCTCCAGGGGCGGGATTTTTTGGTTCAAACAATGTTATGATTGTAATTCAATTGGTGTAAAATCTGTGTAGGCAGGCACTAAAAATACTCAGCCACTTCATTAGGTACACCAGTACAATGTAATACAACAGCTCTGTCATTAATTCTACAATTACAAAGACTGTAGTTTTTCAGGTTTTGTTGACTGTTGGAAAGGTAATAATTCTACTTTAGTTATGAGGTCACAGTGTACTGGAGTGCATTATATTGACAGGTGTTTCTTATATTCTGCCACTACCATGTATGTAGATTGGTTGGCCAAAATATCATATTTATATACATGTTCAGAACTACTGCAAACTAAAAACTCCATAATGACGATATAGTTCAATTAAAAACTCTCTGACAGTGCCAATCAAAACTGAACATTATTATTATTGTAAAGGCAGAACTTTTGGATGGGGATGTTGCATTGGATCACATAAGGTTATACACAGTAACCAGTTGGTGTGGGTCAAAATATTACTACAGTTCCAAAAGCCACAATGGCACTTAATGGGGAGCTGACGTAGAAAAGCCATTGCTTTTTGCTGTTGGTCCCTTCTGTAATTTGTTCCAGGTTACAGTGTTTAGTGTTCTGTTTAGCTGAAAATAGGGGAAGTTTGTGATCAAGTTGTGAAACACCGCCCCAACTACCAAGTTACACTATCTGATTGGTTGTAGGTATATTCAAAAGCATTCTTTGACAACACTTCTTTGAAACCAAAATTAACTGAGCGATTATAGACTAATACACATTTGCAAATTTTAATTTTCCTAAACTGTAATGAACCATGATATACTGTTATTGTTATATTCATTATATTCCACCCTTTGGTGTTAGGATGAAGAAGAACAATGAAAGGGGAGATGTGTTGTTGCCCATTTGTATTCTCACTGTGAATATGTTTTACACTTGAGAAGAAGGACAAGTATAACAGTTACAAGAATAGATGTAGACGTCTCATCAGCTAAACATATGGCTTGAATCTGAGGCTATGGCAGACAGCAATGACTTGTGTCTTGACAGTAAAACCTCAGCTTGGCAATCTGTAATGATTTAGACCCAGACACAGTCAAGTTAATTTCACTGCTTTCATTTTTGAAACTTACCCAACTGTCACACTCAAACTATGTACAAAGATAAAGATCAATAGCAGCTGGATCTAAACCCTCAAGGCTTGATAACAACTCCATAAGGTATGCAAACACACAACGCTTGACCTGAGATAACCTCATGCTGTAAAGCGTTTATCCTTCACAGCAGTTTAAAAAGAACAAACAAGACAAATCATATCTAACAACCAAACTCACTAAGGTTGTGCATATAGTCTGAAAAGTCTAATGAGCAACAAGTAAATACTGCACTAGTAAATATTTTATATTAAAACCAAAAATGATGTGCGGCAAAAGGTGTCACAGACATATTCTGCAGCAGGAAAAATGTCAACGAGCGGTTACACATGGCAGAGCATTAAGCAGATAAATAGTGAGATATTTTTACTCTGAAGTTAGCGGAGACTAAAACAGCTAAAAGAAGACTGTAGATTGGATTTATAATATTGAGGAGGACAGAAAAGTGATGCCAAAGGAATGTCCGGCTGGATGAAGAAATTATTAACAGTTGCTAACGACTTTATAGGCTGATAATATATATGAATGTTGTAATTTCTTCTTGTTTAACCACATGAGCCAAAATGATCCATCATTGCAGTAAAGCTGATATTTGTATGGACTTTTACTGTCAATAAATTCAACAGAAAGACAAAAACCAACCAACACTCCTATCTTGTCTGTCACTCAACCTCAAGCTCATTCATTGCTACTGAGGATGCTTTTTTCCAGCAATAATATTTATTCACACTCACCGGCCACTTTATTATGTACACCTGTTCAACTGCTCGCTAACGCAAATATCTTATCAGCCAATCACATGGCAGCAACTCAATGCATTTAGGCATGTAGACATGGTGAAGACAAGTTCAAAGCGAGCATCAGAATGAGGAAGAAAGGTGCCTTAAGGTCGCTTTCACGCCCCAAGTCCATTTGGTTCGTCCGAATCAGAGTGAAATTGATATTTTTGGTTTGTTTTGTCATTAGTCTGGGTTGGTTTCACAGTGCAGAAATGTAAGCGGACCAAAAAAATAAAAAAAAGTTTAAAGAGGGGCGTGTGCGAAGGTAGAGGGGTGGAAATCTACTTGCACTATCATTTCTTATTGGTTGAAAAGTTGGCGGTAAAAAATGTAAACATGGAAATAAACAAAGCAACATGGAACCCAGCGCAAACTGAGTATGTTTGATTATACTGGCCATATTTCTGCTCTGGTGTTCAGACCAAACAAATTTGAAGAAAAATGCTCAGAACGAGCTCCCGTTGAGGCTCCGGTTTGTCAATAATTTGTTGATCCATTATTTCCACCTGTATATTCAGAGAAGGAGAGCCTTGGTGCTTCTACCACCAAGGCTAATATAAAGTTATTTTTAGCAATATGGGTATAGTTCATCAATGACAAATTGGCTTTAGCTCAGTGTTTTGCTTCATTTCCTATAATTGGTTTAGATTCTGGTCTACATTCACAGTGTGATCTAACCGCACTGTGAGTATGATTAAAGCGTTCACAAGCAACCAAACGAACCGCAACCAGGATTTAACAGCACCAGAGTTTGATTAAAACAGACTTAACTTTGGGTTGTGAAAGCGCAGTAAGTGACTTTGAACATGGCATGGTTGTTGGTGTGAGTATTTCACAAACTGCTGATCTAACAACCTTCTCTCGAGTTGGTATGGTTTATATGACATCTGTTTCTGAAAGTAAAAGTAACAAACCAATAAGAGGTACGGACCTAAAACCTAATGTTCATTGTTTTAAGTACCACAGTCTGGCTTAACTGCATCACATCCAACACTGCACTCCCTTAGGTCCCCAGCACTACACTCGCCAAGTGTGAGGTAGATATACACTCATGCACTTACACACACACAGATTCCTTGCTTTAGTTATATTGGTGCGCAGATGAGTATGTGCAGTGCTGCAATAGGACGATATACCTAGGAGTGAGTCAAAATGACCTACAGTGTGTGTGTGTGTGTGTGTGTGTGTGTGTGTGTGTGTGTGTGTGTGTGAAGGAACTCCCAGTTGCTCACTGATAGATTTTAATAGTTTTTGGACCACAATGGGGCTCGATGGCAAAGAGGAATGAGCTACACAGACAATATTTGTTAGTAGGATCAATTCATTGTTGGCGAGATTAGCTGACACTAAGGAAAAGAACAGACCATATAAACAACTGGCTAAGCAAGCTCAAACAGTATGTGCAGCTGTGTAGGTACAGCAGGTCTGTTTTTCATGTATATCGTGGGTGATACACTGACTTGCTGGAACACATACTAATTCCCCCCTCAGTGCACCTCCCATTGGGAACACAGATCAATAAAACGAAATAGGCCGTTTCATCTATTTCATTGTCACTGCCTCACCATCTCATCTCCGTGTTTCTTTCTGTTCCTTATCTTTTATTGATGATTCTGTGAGGGGGCAGGCTTCTGAAAGGGCTCCTGTTTTGCTTCAAAGGCTCTGTCTGCACTTTCCCAGTGACTTGCACTGAGGAGTAAACAACAAATATCTTTGCTACCCCTGTCAGCTGTGATCAGAGGCAACCCGAACCCAGTTTGGATTTGTATTTCCTATGATTACAAAAATGATGTGGATGACGGTGCTGAAACGTTGGCACTGTGATGGCACGAGGAGCAAGAGTTAAATAAAATATTCAGACTCATTTTAACAGCTGCTGGCAGTGCTGCATGCATTGTTGGGCCTGTTATGTTGTTGACAACAGGGTTTGGATGCTGCACCAACATTCAACAATAATCTTACACGGAGAAATGCATAGAAGAAAAGGCTCTGATACCGCCACCCACAGAGGCCTTGAAAATCTATGAAGCAATACAGCAGCAACACATATTGTGTTTTGGTTAAGGGGGTGGGTGATTCTGGAAAAGAACAACACAAAGAAGCTCCTGGAAAGCATCAAACATCATAGGCTGATGATCTATAAGTAAAAGCAGGGATCCAGCAGCATCCAAGCGGTTTTGTGCCGCACCGCCTTAATGTAAAATAAATGTGGAGCATCAAAAGTAGCTGAATGACTTTTCCCAGTTCTTATGGTTGAATTTTGTTCCCTTTGGACTTCTTTAGCAAGGTTTTTTGGTGTTGTTTACATATTATCTGCTTTTCCAACTTGTTGTACACATATGGTTTTAGTAATGGCCCAAAATGTTGCAAACCTTCTTAGGGGATGACTCTCCCAATCTTCCAACCATTTATGTGCACTGATCAACAAACCGAGGGAAAACTGAAATCTTTGTCAGTTGAATCAATTTGCACATTTGTTTTTTAACCCTCAGTGAAACAACTAAATTTGCTTCACAGTTTTTTCCAAAACAGGTGTCTATGCAGAATTGCACCAATGCATGTGCACAATGACTTGTTTTACTGTAGGCTGTCCCTATTTTGTATATTAAAAGTGGATGCAACTGATGGCCACCACAGGCCATGGAATGGTTGCCATTCTGAACATGCCAATGACAAGCTGGCAACTGTTATACTGTCGAGGCCTGGAAAGACAAAGATGAACCCAAGCATGGATATTTCCCTTAGCATGATGTTGAAGTTGTCGCCAGACACCCTGCAAGACTAGACTGTGTGTCGCCAGAAACACATATTCAACCTTTTCCTCGTGTGACTTTAACAAAGAAACGATTATAGGCCGCTGTCATGAAGCCAGCTTCACTGATACACAACTTTCTTTTCCAGCTCTTGCTTTAGTCATCAGCCTCCTGCTCCTCCTCCTCCTCCTCTCCATCTTCCTCAGTCTGCCTCCCTCAGGGCCGCCTCAGTAAAAGCCATGGCTGTCTCTCAGGCTGAGGTGTTGCAGCAGTAAATCTCTGCATTTTAGGCCTCATTGGCTTCTGTGCGAGCAGGCCGAAAGGGTGCCAGCGGCTCCGCAGACTATCACAGTTGAACCTGAAGAATGATGATAACTGTGAGGACAAAACAATTCTCCTGGTTGCAGCAAATTGGAGAATTGGAGTTAATGCTGCAAGGGCCCATCCATAGATAATCACTTTCCTGTTCACAGGTAGTGGCTTTCGCTAACCATAATGAGGTGGATTTGTATATCATAAACGCTCCCTGTTATCTTCTTATGCAACGCCGTATCTTTGTTATAAGCTCCATAAACTGTTAGTCCAAGCCTGCACTGAACAGACTTTGCAGTCTGGCTTAAAATTATCGTCTCACACTCTTTTTCATGACCTTGCCCACATGCACTCAACAACTATGCCACGTTCAAAGTCACTTAAATCACATTTCTTGCCCATTCTGATGCTCGCTTTGAACTTCACCATGTCTACATGCATTGAGTTGCTGCCATGTGATCGGCTGATGAGATATTTGTATTAACGAGCAGTTAAACAGGTGTGCATAATAAAGTGGCTGTGAATGTAAGCAGGCATGATACACCAGGGATTTTCATATCATGCAGATGACCATTGGACCAACCAGACCTCGACAGTAACAGTTGCCAGGTTGACATTGGCAGCCATTAGGAAAATTGGGCAACCATTTCTTGGCCTTTAGTTGCCATCAGCTGCAATCTCTTTTGAACATATAAGAATACAGGGGCAGCAAACAGCAAAATAAATAAATGTTTAATGTTTGTTGCATGAGTCAGAACAGGAAACAGACATCTAAGAGACAATGACAAAGCAAATTTAGTTGTTCGACTGTGGGGTGAAAAGCTCGACTAACCCAGGGGTCCATGTGGCTCTTCGGGCAGTCTGCAGGGGCTACCACAAGAAAATGATATGAAATTAAACAATTATTTCTTTACATTTTAATTTTCATTTATCATTGGTGAAGGACCAAAGCAATCTGTATTCTTTAATTGTAAAAATGTGCTGCTTATGTATGGCATTAAACTCTAAATTTTGCCTTCAAATCTAGTTTTGAGTTTCCCTCGCCCGGCTTGCTTTCAATCTCAAATCTCCTCAGATATTTCTTCAGTTTCCAGATTCATTTACACTTGGGTCCTCACTGCATTCCGACAAAATCATATTAATAAATGCTCATTATGACCTATTAGTAATGTTGAAAGGCTCATGTAGACTTGGTAGGCTGTTTTATCTTCATTGTAAGGGTTCAAATAATTACACAATAATTAATTAAACATGATAACACTAAAGCACATGTATTTATTGTTTCCTTGTTCTTGTGTAGGTATTGCTAGAATAATAAACTCAACTAACAGAAACAACTACTACTCGATTACACAGAAGTTGGGACGCTGTGAAAAACACAACAAAACCAGAAAGCAATGATTTAAAATGATTTGCGATTTAAATTAAATTGAACGCTTTACAAATAAAGATAGCTTATGTGCAAACTGGGAAACTTTTGGGTGAGGCAAAAGAAAGATTGTTATCTATTTATCTTTAAGGCCATTACTGGAAAATTACCTTCCTATTACAAGATTAGCTGATTGGAATTATGGACAGTACCTGACACGATCAAACAACTTATTAACTCTCACAGTTCCCCATGTGCAGACTGAACTTGGGAAGTCAGCCTTTTGTTTTAATGCCCCTGTGACCTGGAATATTCTTCAATTTACGCTGCGGATCAATACGCCCATAACATTTTGTCAGTTTTGTAGCTTTATTGTAGAACTGACTGTAACTGTTTTTAGATTGGGTCATTTTTAATTGCATTTTTACTTATTTATTGACTTCTTCTGTTATCTCCCTACGAGAATACATTGAAAGGCTTGTTCAGAAAAATCATGAATAGCATCAAAAACAGTGTGAAATAATGAAGGATTATAGCATTAAAGGATGAACTTTAGAAAATATGTTTTGCAAGTAAGGGTTGATTATCTCACTGTGACAAAGTTCTGTACCGTTTAATCATAAACAATATGCTCCATACATAGAAACGTTATCTTTTTCAACCTATGTCAACATTGCTTTATTATTCTTAATCAGGCGGAGATGCTGAAGCCTAGTAACAGCTGAAGAGAGACACTTCCCATCCATGCATATCATTTTGACGAGGCTGCTATGTCTGACCTATGCATTGTGCAATAATGCACAGCTTTAGTATTGGTCATAGTTCCTATTCTGCATATTGCCTGAGCTGTTTGTTTCCTTCTTATCCCCCTCACACGCTGCTCTACAACATGGCGGGTAGTCCAGAGGTGGCTCTATAAGTGGCAGAGAGGTGTTCCTCATCTGCTGCCGTCCATCAATCTCTGTGACAGCTTTGTGGTCACTTTGGGAGCTGGGGGGGTTGGAGGGAGGAGGTGGAGTCAAGCGCATCGCAGACAGCCTACAGGGCTACTGTACTGCCACGGTTTCTGTCCGTCTCTCTCACACTCCCATGTATAATGCATGGAGTCTCAACAAAAAGCTATCTTGTGCAAACCTGTCATACCTGACAGAGCAGACGGGACTCAGTAAAGCTAGCACGAGATTCAGAGAGTGCAGGCGGGGAGAGGAATTTTCTCTTTTCATGATGGGTCGCTCCTCAGTCAGACCTGAGAACCGACAGACTAGAACAGCCAGTTTATTGCCATCTTAGTACTCCCTCTGTGGTAGCGAGATTTATATCTGCACTAGCACATCAAATACAATATATAAAAAACACTTATTCAAATCACCAAGTATGTATCAAATCTTGTTTGATTTTTAATGCATTGATCATTTCTATAACATGTAAAAGTCTGCATCTAAAGACATTTTTGTCAAGCGTAAACCGAGACATTCTAAACCAATGTTTTATTTATGTCTTGTTTTTTTTCATTTAATAAAGTTTAATATTGTTCAAAAGGGCAGCACGAACACATTCAACTGAATTTTCATAACAACCGCAGTTTAAATAAGACTATGATATTATTGCCCAAACTGTATTCCAGGGTTTGATCCAACAATGGATCTCTGACAAAAGTGACATCGAGAGAAACACAAACATAGTATTTGAATTAAATCCCAAAACTTACAGAAGTATATTTAATTGACCACACAGCATAGAATAATACTGAAATAACTCTTAAAATAAGCGAGCATAACTGCTACAACCATGTAACAAATAACGCCCAGCACCTAGTCCTTTAGCTTGATGCTAACATATAATGGGAATCTCCATTGTAGGGCTAACTAGAGCAATAGCTGACCGCTGGTGAAGAAAGCTGCCTCCCCTGTGTGTCCCCCATCTCTAGATCAGCCAATAGCAAAATTCAACTGCAACAGTCAAGTTTCAACCAGAACAGGATGCAGAACAATATGCAGAATTTAAATACTTTTCACTAAAAAGGTCAAGATTTGGACTTGAATCAATCCACACCACTACTAAATACTAAACACTACCTGCAATACTAAAATGTTTTGTTGGTTTAGTTATTCTTTAAATGACTACACCACAAACTTCATATTTTTTTAACACGGTCGGAAATCGATGCAGCAGAACCAGAGATGCATAGTATTTTATTCCACACTAGGGGAGTAATGTTAGTTTGCGTACGCGTTCCAAACAGTCACGGCACAGGGGTCACAATCCGGTATACAGAGAATACACAGCATGTAGCATGATAGACGTAAAGTGGAACCAAGTTCACAAGAAGGGATCTCTTTTTGGGAAAGGGATTGTTCAGCAAGAGGATTGTTTCTGTGTTTGACACTTCTACTCATGCCTTTTTATTATCATATACTATTCTAATGTATTATATTCCCTCACACCGAACCGTGACCCCAAAACTGTAGTATGAACTGAACCGTAACTCTACAGCTACACAATCCATCCAATCTTCTTTCTTACCAAAACCTGGAGCCCTCATTACCCACAGTGCAACCTGACCGCCAACAGTGTCTGAGGTTTGCGTGTGCTATGCTATAGTAGCAGCTAATGAAGTGCGGGTCTTAAGGAGAGATGATGAGCCAGATACAGAGGTCTGTCTAACTCCCCAGATTTGTAACAGAACTTATTCCTGTCAGCGTGAGTAAAATGGGTAAAACTGGCTCTGGTGTCTTAGCCCCTAAAACGAGTGAAACCGCCAGAAAGGCAATTTGGAAAAAGACCATAAAGACTTTTAGAGACCATTAAGAGGATTGCCTTAAAACCAAGTTAAACAGAACTTCCTCTATTCAGGCCTAAAAGTTCAGTTTCTGCACACTCCCAATTCAATAATAATAATTGAAATTTTATGTCCAAAGCCCTAAGATGAGTTGAACACGTACCACTGACTCCTGTCTCATAATGGTGCCTTTTTTCAGAGCAGTGTATACAGAGAAGGTTATCAAAACCTATATTGGTGCAAATATAAAATAAGCTACAATAAGTCCAGCTTTCCAACTCTTTGTTCCCATCAGCACTGTGAAAATGGTTTACTATTGGTCAAGAGCGTAAATTAAACCATAGCTTGCAAAACACTGATTAAGGTATCATCATTTGGCCTGACATGACTCCAGGAAAGATGGCCGACATGACGGCTCCCCAAAAGTGAAGCCAATACATCTCCACAACCCCCTATGGCTATAACTGTGGTGGAGGGCTAAACCAGAAGTAGCTGGTTTGTCTTTAGTGCACTTGCTCAATGGGCTCAATAGATGCAGAAGAGCCAAGTAATTTTATACACAGAACTTTTTCATGCAACCCTGAGCAGCTTTCATAGGAATTAATAGTTCTCATCCAGTTCTCTTTATACATCCATGTTTAGTGGATGGCATCCTCATTTTTTAAGAGAGGTGGCTGTATCTTTCATGATATCAAAAAGATCAATGTCAACCATTTAAATCTTCCCTCAGATGTCCGCTAAAGGTTTATCACTGCGTTATCTGAGGTTTCAGCTTCTCATCTAAAAGCTAAGCCCAGACACTTAACAGTAGTTCAGTGAACAAGTGAGTGGATCAGCTTCTGGCTGATCAGCTGCTCTGCAGTGGAGGGAACAGGTAGCTGCGGTAATGTCAGGAGAGCTAAATCGTCAGAGAGAGAGAGAGAGCGGTTTTATTCCAACAGCCAGAGTTTGGAAATTATAGCCTGCTTTACTGAGAGTCAGTCTCTTGTGTAACGACAGAGCAGAGAAAGATGGGAGCTGAATGTGTGAATAATGTCTTACACTAACCTCCTGATAAACAGGAACAATACCTGTGACCATGCGATACATACAATACCTGGGACTAAACTAGAGTTAAATGCCTTTAGTTGTCTAAACTTACACTTAAACTACAATCAAATAACAATCAATACTTTTACATTTACAAGCCGTGACATGCAACTGAGAAACTGGCTGCATTCCTTTTTTGTGCTTGAATTTAAATACAAACCTTCTGGTTGTGCTAGCTGCAGGCTTGTTAACTGGCTGACTGACAACAGTTAAAGAGCATCTTGACCGGTTTTGCAAAGCCTCATCAATGTATACTGAATATATCTGGGATGGAGCCAATGTTATTCAGATATGCTCAAGTGCAGTGTTTAGTATTCACAGAGCATATTAATCCCCATGGGCAAATGTTGATGAAAAGCATAATCAGGCCTAGATGGAATTCAGCAAACCAGCCTCTCGCAGCATTAGTGACCCATACCAGACAAACTGCAGGCCAGACATACAGTATCTCATCAATGTAGGTTAAACTTAAACACAACACACAACCTTAAATAAACTCCAGACCAGGGGGGTCAGAGATGTGGCCTCAGCACCAGAACAGGCCCACTAATGGGTCCAATCCAGCCCACTAGATTAACTTGCAACGTGAGAAAACAACAACAAAGTAATTCCTTTAAATGTTTCAATAAAATGCACTGCTGGGAATCACTGAAACCCCACAATACAATACTTTAAAGATAATGTTAGGTTGATGGTCAATTGAAATATTAACCGACAATGGTTTGAATCAATCTCCAGTGCCTATCTAACTCTGAATGCTTTGATGATTTTTTTTGTGCCATTGTAAATTTTAAGGTGTACATATACCCCTTTCTGACCAGGGCAGTTCGAGGGCCAGTTCAGAGGCAGTGCCTAATCTTGAACCATTTCTTCGCGTTTGGTCAGCCAAAGAACCAACTCTCGGTCAGGAAAACTGGTTCCAGAGCGGTGCCAACTCTTTGCTGGTCTCGAACCACAAACTACTTACATCAGGAGCTGGAGGCGGGTTTATCGTGACTAACAAGACTAACTAAAATGTGTATCATTGATTTGATTTGATTTGTTTAACTGCAATGTAATCGATACCAGATAGTCTGTGCTAGGTAGCTGGTTAGACCTAGCGAGCTATCGTTAGCTTACAACAAAGGCTAACATTAACTTCTTACGTAAGAACATAATCGCCTCCATAGCAATCAAG
This sequence comes from Centropristis striata, assembly GCF_030273125.1. Taxonomy (NCBI): domain Eukaryota; kingdom Metazoa; phylum Chordata; class Actinopteri; order Perciformes; family Serranidae; genus Centropristis; species Centropristis striata. The sequence continues at coordinate 29,622,656 of NC_081520.1, read as the reverse complement.
ACGAGCAGCACAAATATGCTGTTTTAGTCATGTTTGGATGTCAATGTAGGATCCAAAGCCAGGAGCAACATTTGTAGAGAGATAACCAGGCCACTGTTGTTGTTGTTATGCTTGAAGTTGGTGCTCCTAGGAAAGCGGAGACGTATACAGACATATACAGTGACGTAATGATGTGGCTCTCTAGCCTGTGGAAAAGTAAACAGGTACCGAGCTGTTGGTTTAGTCTATATAGTCCGATCAAAATTAAATAAAACATCTGAACTCTGCTCCATCTGTACTGAAAAGCAGTTGATTTTATTATTTTAGTTCCTATGAGTTTAATTTGTATGTCCAATATTAATAATTTAAATAATGAAATATAGATACTCGATATCCACGCAAAGTTATGGAATAAGCTCAGTTTGTTGAAGTCATTCTGTAACTTTGCTCATTTTAAAATATCTTTTTTTCTTCAACCAAGAAAAATCTGCCAGCAAAGACAGATCATTTAACATGTTGTCAGGCAGGATCTTTTGTTTCTCCAGAATTTTCTGGAAACATGAAACTGAAAACAAAGCAGAAAAGCTTGGAAGCATGGAAGTTACACTTTTGATTTGGATTGAGAGAATTTTTTTTCTAGCACGGGCCTCACAGCAGAAACCACTTTACTGCTATCTGCTGCATTCCTCTCCTTCCTTCCCTCGCTCCTGGCACTTTGATATCCTATTGGTCGGGTGGAGGAGTTGGGCTCAGTGTCTGGTACTACCAAGGAGCGGAACAGAGCGACAATACGCATGGGCATTTAGCCTGCTCTGTCCCCTTTACCCTCCCCTCTCCTCAGCTCTGAGCTCTCCATTATTCAACTGTGGATGGAGGTGGGGAGGGGAAGGGGGGGGGGGCATCATGGCCAGGAGAGCATCGGCGGCAGGGCCAGTCCCAAACAATGACATCATCTCTGCAGGACTGGCAGGCAAAGAAGGCTCGCTGCACTCACCAGGCACTGAGCACTCTCCAGTTTGAATGTGTAAGTTAGCCACTAGTGTGCTTTGGACTACATAGAGGAAGCGAGACACTGTCCTCACAACATGACAGGGGACGTTGACTTGTGAGTTCTCTTCAGGTTAGCTTTTACTGACAGAAAGTCAGACTGGTTGACAAAATGAGACAGCAAGCTAAGAAAAGGAAACAAAAAAATGGTCACAAAGCTCTAATGCAAGCATTGTTATTGCACGGAATAGAAGCACTCAATAAAAAAAAATGATAAGGCTGAATGAGAAGTGGGCCGAGGTTGTTCCACAACAACAAAGCTCTGCTTGAAACGTCTTGACAGCAGCTGCACAACCTCAACCAGAAAAAAAACAACTAATGAAGATGTTTTCATACTGGAGCTAAGTGCTGTGTTACAACACACACACACACACACACACACACACACACACACACACACACACACACACACACAGACAGACAGACAGACAGACAGACAGACAGACAGACAGACAGACAGACAGACAGACAGACACACACACACACACACACACAACACACACAACACACACACACACACACACAACACACACAACACACACAACACACACACACACACACACACAGTTGGCTGTTGTGCCTCCAGCCCAAGCTCAGGGATTTCTGCATGAGAGCCAGTAATGAATCAGCATGCAAGTGTTCAGAGAAAGATGCACGGCGTGTGTTATGAAGGTGTGTGAGAGTGTGTCTGGTGGTTTGATGCTGCTGTAAACATCACTCAAATCCCAGGTGCTTCAAAGACATTCAGTTGGGTTTGCTCATATAAGGGTTGGGTACCGCTTACTTTTGAACCCATACTGGTGCCGATACGCAACGGTACCTTTTTTGGTACGTTACTCTCAAGGTGCTTCTCAAAGTCAAGGATGCTTCCTAGATAGGACAGCTCCTTGAGAGTCGGGTCCTACAGGGGCAAGGCAATCATTGATGTAACACACAAATGGAAGGGGCTTGCGAGTGTGCAGGTGTGCTTCTTTGCGTAATTACACAGGTCCTACGTTGAATTCAGCACTACAATTTCAAAACCAGTGCACAACTTGGATGTGGTTTCGGCATCTGCGCTTTTATAATTTTTACAAAAATAAATAGCATATTGCATCGCCTGCGTAGCCACTTCAGCGCTCAACCAGCAGATCAATTTTGGGAAAAGCATTATGGGTGCACAGGGTCCACTGAGGATACACACATGCATCACTGAAAGAAGAACTCTGTCCTCGGTTTAATTTTAAGAATCTTTGACATCGAAAAACAGTACTTTGGCATAGTATCCTTCAAATTCAGCCGTTTGAGGATCCGTCCTCGACTTTGAGAGGCACCTTCTCTCTCTAATAACAAAACTGTAATTTCAGCCTGCCTGTCAGTCCATCACCAGGACATGAGAAGGCAGATGTGTGTCTCGGAGGAGGCGTGCATGCGACCCCTTTGAGCTCATCTTTATATTGTATTACATTATATTGCAGCATGCATTGAAACTTTAGGCTCGCTATTGCCCTGATTCACTGTGACTTGAACTTGCTGCAGGATCGACGTAGTCTCGCTCTCTCTCTTTCACAAACAGATTGAAACAGGTTGAATCACTCTATGTGATATCTAATATAAAAACTATATTTAATAGATTAAGGCAAAACTGACTTAATTTAATGTGCGCTTTGGGTGAAATTGCTTCTTTTTTTTAATAAAATGTTCCTGGAGATGATGATAAAAATAGAAATACTCCTCAGCATACCACAACATCCAGTACAGATCTGTGCATCCTCACTGCATGGCTTCTTCTTGCTGTTTATTTACACTCCACAGTGGTGCGAGCACCATAATGATTAAGAAGGGTAATTTGACATTAGGAGACCAGAAATAGCAGTTACACTGTCTCTGACAACAACAACAGCTGGTTAAAGCAGAAATGAGGATTTGAAGCTGTTTGACTTGTTATTTGGATGATCTTCTGCTGTAGTGAGCGCAGCACGCTGAACCTCCATACAAGTCATATTATAAGATGATACCACAGTGACCAAAATACAGCTTATGAACTAAAAACACTACCAAAGATGTTACATATTAGGCAGCAATTTGGAGGAGGCCAAAGTGCTTTAAATTAACTACGCAGTGTACCAAAGCTTCTCAGTTCTTGCTGATTCACCTCTCACTTTGTCTGGAATCCAAAGTGTACAATAGTGAATAAAAGCGGTCAAGCTGGATCTTCCAAAAACGTAGGCCCTGGTGAGCTATGCTGGGTGTGTCCTTCTGGCATTCTAGAGACCAAACAATTGATCAATAAAGAAAAAATACTTCATATGAATCCACACCAGATGTACTGACTAAAAGCTGTTTTGAACCAACCACAGATTTTTTTCCCCAAAAATTTGCATGGAAATTTATGGGAACTTCTGAATGCTTGATGCAGCCCTGCATATTGACAGTGGAGATGCTCAGTGAAATCTACTACAGTCCTTTAAATCAGTGTTTCTCAAATGGTTTGAGACAAGTCCAGGTGTGCCTTATACAACTATACAAAAAGTTATCAATTCATTTTTAATTTACTATATTAGTACTTTATGCAAACTCATTTCCCAAAACAGAAAATACAAAGGGAAATTATATACGAGCCTTGAAATATAGACTATATATAAATAATTGACATAGTCACTGTGACATACCCATTGGTTTGTGGACTGTCTGTTTGAAGCAGCAGCGTTAAGGCTGTCGCCATCTTGTTTTACGTCTATCACCACCATTGTTTTTTGAAACCGGGAGAGACCATATTTGGACTGGGGAGGCACGAGGTAGGCGAGGTTGTATATAAGGTACATAAGGTTGTTTATAAAAAATAAATTCTTAATGCTAAAACAAAATGAGTGTATTTGGGTACAACTGAACACTAAACATTTTTAACTTGAACTGAACATATTTAAATTACCGCTCGCTGTGTTATCGACCTGTCAATCAAAAGTAGCCACACCCCAACCATACCCTGCTTTATCATCTATTTTCTTCAAGGTTCATACACTTTTTGAGCGGTCAAATTCAAGCACTTTTCAAGGATTTTCAAGGTCCATTTTCAAGCTTTTCCAGGACCTTACAACGGTTGTAAGTTGCATGTTTTAGATGAGTACTTACATGCTAAAAGTGGTAATTTCACGCAACCATTCCAACAGCGATGGTTTTACACTTTTAACAACCAAAAGTACAGTTTGCCATTCTCAATATTTAATTTATATTCATTATTTTTTTTCTATTATTATCTATAGTCAGATTGCATGAGAAATACAGTAAGAATTTCAAGCATTTTCAAGCACTTTATCCAAAATCCAAGCACTTTTTAAACCTTGAAAGTACAACATTAAAATTTAAGCATTTTCAAGGATTTCAAGCACTCGTATGAACCCTGTTTCCTATAAATGGGACCATTATTTACACAGTTACCATCATATTGTCTTAAAGAAGACTTGAAACTAGCGATTGAGATCTTAATCTTGCCACGAGAACTTTCTCTGAAGTAATAAATAAAGAGAGAAGTCGTCTCATTTTGCATTGAGATAGATAGGACCGGAGTTTTCTTACAACAGAGAGCGCCGACCAGTGATGGACTTTTTGAAAGGATGTAGACTGAAGGCACTTCCGGGTTTACTTCACTGCTCAGACCAGGAGGTTGCCGCCTGCCTCAAAATAATTATTTTAAAAACCTTCCCTCAAAGGGAACCCCAGTAGCTTTGCCATTGACGCAGTTGCCGAGGGACAGGTATTATTAGACTGTGACACATCAAAGGAAAGGAAAATAAATATTCACTGAGTGATAAGAGTGAGAATATGTATTTTAGAGGCTATTTTGCATATATGAATACAGGAGTGCCTTGAGATTTTGGCTTGCCTTGGGCACAAAAAAGTTTGAAAACCACTGCTTTAAAACATGAAGGCCTACTGCACACACATCCTGACCACACCAGCCTTATTAAGAGCCGCCTACAAAAACCTCATGCCAGGTCAGTTAACTCCAGATTAGGTTAAGTGAGGCATGATTAAGTATGCAAACTGTACCCCAGTCAGACCAAGCCATTATCTCTAATTACAAGTCCAGTCATACGACAACAACCAGGGACAACAAGCTGAGGAACAAGTATGTGACAAGCTAAGCATTTAATAACAACCACTGTCGGTAGCATCTTTCACGAGTAACGAAACCTGATCCTGATCTGACTCTCTGGAGGCTGTTTGCCCTGTTTGCTGTGTTTGGACTGCATGTGTCACCAGACAAGGAAGCAGCGGTCAGAGTGAGACAGCAGACTGATGACAGAGAGAAACACTTCCCTCTGCTCACTTATTTTCAACAAAGCTCAATTGTGGTTCCTCAACCTTAGACATCACAGACATTTCTTGTCTGTATTCTTTGACGTATCCTCTGTAATACTGTCCCTTCCTCTGCACAAATATCTTTTGGGATAGCTTGTGCAGCATGGATTCATTCAAACTTGATTTGGGTTAATAAATTACAGGCCTTATTCAATTGCAAAATCACTCTGCTCACCATTAACAAGTCAGAATTGTTACTATTTAAGTAGGCACTGAACGTCAGTATTGCAACCACAAACCTTGTGATAGCATCATCCTTCAGCCCAACTCCAATGTGTAACCAACTAACTAGTTCCCAGAACAGTATTCCTCAAAAGGTTTCACATTGACGCTGCTCTAAGTCTCACTTTCGTTTTAGACTTGGAGGTGGCACATTTTCCCTGCTGCAGTTTGCTCCAAGATGCTTCATTACACTTCTTCTTGCATGGTGGTGTTGTCTGGATGTGTTCAACAGCTTTATAGTGCCTTAAGGCTAGGAGAGTGCAACAGCTCAGTGCAAAATGTCAGACTACTGGATGAACTGTCTTTGTAATAAATGACAATGCTATACCAGCACTAATGGCTGCTCCAAAGCCAATAATCAACACTGGTCTCTGACTGACTGCTCCTCAGCTAATAACGGCATTGTGTCATACTGAACAGGGACAAGGAGAGATATGATAACCAACCATTGATTCCTACAAATCAAGAAATGCAACTAGATGCAAACAAGATTATAAGAGTTTAATATGTGTTCAAATACTTAAAGAGGATAGAGTGTGGGCCACTGGTGGGCTCAGAATGGACTTAAATGGAGAAAAAATGATGAAGTGCCCTGAATTGTGCCTTTCCAGTAAAGAAAATGTGATTAAGTGCCCTTTTAGGTGCCTTTCCAGTAGTGAGAATATGACAAAGTGCCCTTTAGGGTGGCCTTAAATTGAGAAAATGTGATAAAATGCCATTTGACGTGCAAATGTAGCTGGTGCCCTTTTTTATTTTTTTCGCCCCTGCCCCTTAAACAGCCTGAGTCCGCCACTGGTGTGGGCAAACAATGGCAGCAGCTGCTTGGACTGGTACAAAGGTACAAATCGGGTGAAAAATATTTGCTCACAAATTTAGATAGAATGGGGTTAGTGACCTGGAGCTAGTCCTCCACACCAAATCCTATTGAAAAAAAATATAAATTCTGTGGCATGATTGAAACATTTGACACCAACTATATATTCTTGCTATATTCAACTTTCACCTGATTTACCACTGACAGAAATGTTGTCACTTTATTACAATAAAGTTCTGTTTTGTGTGCTTTAAATGCCTTGAGACAAATTCTACCAGGTGTGCAGTATATAATAGAACAGAAATAGAAATCTCAACACAAAGTTTTCCATTTAATTTCAGCACGACATCCTGTTGAGACAAGCGGGGAAAGACAACAACAACAACAACAACAGCAAACCATTTGTTTCTCACCTAGCATTTAGCACCACTCTCCTGTCTCCTATTGGGAACAGCAATTACAAAACGGTTTTGTTCGGTTCCTTGTTTATTTGCGGACAAACACGCCTGGTAGCACAAAAACAAATACCTTTTCAGAATCTTGAGGGTTTTCGGGGAACTTCGGCATATTTTTAATCTAATTAGACACGTAGACAATTTTAATGGACGCCAATTTATTTATCTTTTTAGAAACTGCTACAGACAGGTTGCCCTTATTATCTAAGTAAAGGGGAAACCAGGTTTGTGAGTTGACATTCATTGCAATACATGTTCACTGAGCTGTAACGCTATGGAGCTAACGTTACACCAACACGTTTATGTCTTGTTCAATGGGTACGCTGCTTTGAGGATAAACGGGTCACTTTCGATCATTTTTCTCTCCATACAACCGTGAACACAATCAGGGCTACTTCAGCATAAGGTGCAAAAAATGATGTGACTTAGAAAACAACACTGGGGCTTGCGTAATTTCTCCAAGACATCCTTGCAAGCTAAGGGCAGCCTGAGGTGATGCACGGTGTGGATGTTTAAGAGGTTAAGATGCACATTATTACCTGCCCGTACACCTTTGGCATGGCCGATTCACCAGGGCTCCGGCGGCTTCGATGTTGCGGATAGGCGGCGGAGTCCGACCCGCCTTTAGTGGCACCACGAGCGGCCAGAGGCAGCGCTGGAGCCGCGGCGCCTCCTCCATCTCCGCCGGGTAAATCTTCATTTGCTTCAATTGTGAAAAATCCTCTGTTTTGCGGCAGCGTGTAGCGCAGCTCCGTGTGCAGACGGAGGGTCGACGAGTTAATTCCAGCAACCCAGAGGACTAATAAATATAAGGACCACCGAAGAGAGGACTGCATCTTGTCCGCTTGTGATATCGCCATGTTTGTGTATGTTTGGCTCGTGGATTAGGTAAGACTGAAGAGCTCCTTCTACTGGCAGTGATGCCTCTGATGCTGCATTCACAAACCATAGGAATTTCGGGAAAGACTATAATTCTCAGTACAAACGTCCTTACGTTGTCTAGTACCGCACACAAAGGCAGTAAAGCAGGCTGCGATGCTCCGCACTATGTCTTTTTTTATTGAGACAAAAGGACAAGAGAAACACAATGACGACCGCAACATAGATGGATTACAAGAACAGACAATGGAAAGAATACACTGGTGTAGATCATTGTTGTGTCCCTACCAATTCTGCCTCTCAAATAATATCAGAGAGGTTCATTTTAAATTTTTGCATAATATTTACCCATGTAATAAATCAATTTCCAGGTTTGCTGATGTAAGCGAAATGTGCACTTTTTGTGGAGATGAGCCAGAGACACTTATTTTATATTTGCCCATTGTCATCTACATTTTGGAGGGATATGGAAAACTTCATACTCAATAAGACTGGACAGCCCATCATTTTTTAACCTAAATATATTATCTCAACATTTGAATCTAATAACAAAACCGTATGCTTTATAACAAATCTTATGCTTCTGATGGGTAAGTTTCACATCCACAAGATGAAGTTTTCCAAATCCTAACTTTAAACAGACTATGGAAAGAAAATAGGCTACTTATTATCATACGAATTACAAATAATTGGGATTTTAATTAAAATTAATGTTTAAGTTTAGTTTAGTGTAGTTTTTAACTGAGTTTTATCTATTTATTCATTATTGTCTTTTTATTGTTTTAGTCTTTAATAGAGCTTTATTAGCTATATATTTATCTATTGTTAGTATAGTCTTTATTAGATTTTATGATGGTAATGATAATTATACTAATAATTATTATTACGTTTAGTATTATGTTATAGTTATTATTATCTTTTAATTATTATCTTCTTTTTTAGTATCCATTTATTTACTTATTTTTATCCATGTAACTATTTATTGTATTCTATTGTTTATTTATGTAATTTATCTGATGTTTTTCACTGTAAATTGATAGTATTGTGTGAAGCACTTTGTTACATGTTATTTTTATGAAAAGTGCTATACAAATGAAGTTTGATTGATTGATTGATTGATTGATTGATTGATTGATTGATTGATTGATTGATTGATTGATTGATTGATTGATTTGACATTAGCCACCTGTCAGTATAATTTTTAAATGCCAATTTATTTAATTAATATACCTTACAAAAAGTGCTTTACAACACTTATAACACATATTTCGCACCTTTTATTTATTATAATTTATTATAACACCCAACACACACAATAGTACTAAGTTGCTCCGCTGCACTTTTTAATCTATATTTTTTACTTCCATTAAATTAATTGGATGCTTTTAATGTATTTATTTTATTAATGCATTTTGATGGCTTCTTGAATTCAAAAGCACTGGTCACTTTGCTAATTAATCAAGATTTGTATGTCGATATATCCCACAGCAAAGCACTTTAAACAGTGTACTGTATCTACTACTATGCCCACTGTCAGTGTAGTTCTGCAACAGTATCACACAGACACATTTCTCTACATTGTCTCTACTTGGAAATCGATTCAGTCTATTTTATTTTTATTGATTCTTTTCTTCAGGGATTACATTCATAAATATCCTCCAATAATTTTATTCTTTCTTATAAAACCTTTGAATTAGTTGGCTATTTGATTCGACTCCCACTTCCACAGGAAAACAAAGTTAGTCTGTGTTACAACACAGGTAGAATGTTAGTGCTGGAGGAGGTTTCTTTGTGGTTCAAAAAGTGACTTTGGCTATGCGCACACTGCAGTTCTTCAGGCTCAATTCACATTTTTTGCTCAGATACGATTTTTTTTGTTTGGCTATTGTTAGTTTATTTTTTTAAATGTGCCTATGTCAGAAGCCAGTGTGTACTGCTCACGGTAAACATGGAGGCTGCTGAGGTCAGCGTTAATGGTGGAGGCCAGTGAAGCAACATTTTTAACAACTGCTTTCTGAGGAGCAATGGCTGCTCCGTCTCTACGGAGGTGTGTGTGGAGGAGGAGTCGGAGCCAGGAGTATATATTTGTATATATTTGAATATTTGCTTCTAAAGTATTAGAATAATAGTAAAAAGAGAATACTTTTTTCACAGTGTGCTTTTAAAGATAACTTTAAAAATGAAATAAAAACTACCCTCTTTCAGTGATAGTTTTGTCAGGGAGGAGGAATATGAATAGAATTTTTATATTGAAGTTATGTTTATTTTAAGTAATACATTAATGTTAACAGAATTTGCCAATGAAAAAATATTACCATTAAAATTACCTTAAAATGGTAACAGATGGCCTTCAGCACATATCAAAGTTTTGCATCCTTGTCTGCACAGTGTAATGTTGTTAGGATTAGCATGGTTTGCAGTATAGTAACTATTTCATCAATCGGCCTCTGTTTTCTACTTTTGGCCCTATCTGGGCACTGCAATGATGCACCTTCTGGTGTCTCATGGGCATTTTGAATAAGATCACCACCACCAGTGTAGGTAGAACTGATACATCTACATGTGAAATTTCATTAATATACTAGGAGATTTACATGTCTAGTTACAATACGAAAGAAACTCTAATGAGAGGAAGCAGTAAGAACACTCGGGCAACACTCAGGTGACCATCTTTACAAGTGTGTCATTATCTTCACTGTACTGTAAGGACAGAAGTACAGTCCAGGTGTCTTTACTATGGTTGATTTCGGTGATATTTATTTGGCTTACCCAGAAACATCCAATTTCCTCTGAAAAAACAGCAGCAGCCATTGTTTTACAGCTAGGGGAAGGAAGCGTCTGGTTCATGACAAAGATAGAGAAAAGAAAAGATAAGAAGTTAGACTCTAGTTTCACACCACTTCATTGGAAACAACATGATCATTTGTATCAGTAGTTAATGTGACATTTTTATAGAATGTTGTCCAAAAGCCAGCCAACTGGTGAAACAGTGATACTGGTGAAGTGGTGGGGCCCAGTGTGATATCTACATATCATATTTTATCATATATTACATCGTGCAAAATATAGGAACCCTTTAATTATGACATACAGTATAGCTCAATTATTTAAGATACGCAAAAACAATTCTCTTCCTCTCCTCAGCCATTTTTTACCAAGCTTACATGACAGTGAGTGTAAAAATGAATGGATGGCAACAACTTCACACCTGCTGATGAGAGCAGGTGGGCAGCTTTTCACTTGTTCCTGCTGACCCATATGGTGTCCAAGAGCTGGAAACACAACAAACTCCAGCATCTGTAAATGCAATCCAGGTAGCAGATCATACTGCATTTATAGTGGAAAAACAACATTGCAGGATTTATTTAAATGACAAAAACTTTCTACAGATAAAAGGTTAGGGCCAATCTCACCAATTTATCACAGCTTTATCACAGTATACACAATATTTTTTGATTCTCCAATAAGAAAAATACATGATTTTACTTATTTATGTTTTAAGTCAAAATCACAATTTGATGTATCCATTTGAACATTGAAAAATCTAAAAGGAATCATTCTTCAACGTATGGGTGACAAATTCCTTGTTCTGTGAAAAAACTAAATCCACAGTTTTTCTGAAGCTGTGAGGCATCAGCAGTCTAAATTAGACAAATAAGGTAGGTCTTTTGCTAAGTTAAAGTCGTTTAGTGCAAAATTCCCTGTGTTTGACTATCCTTCCAGCACAGCTAAACAAAAATCACTGTCTTAGTACACACAGAAAGTGGATTATATTCCGAAATGACTTTATCCTCTTGATTTGGCCCGCTCAGACTGCTGAAGCTCAGCTTGAGATAAAGTTTTGAATACATGCTTACACAGACATACTCCCTTTAAACAGATATATCTGCATATGTAGGCAAATGGACAAAATGTTGGTATTAAAACTGTTCTGGTTTCTATTTGTAGTCAATTTTTAGTCCATTTAGCATTGGCCAATCACATTTGAACAGGCTTTGTGGAGAATTTAGTAAAACATATTGGCAATAAAATCTCAAAAACAATTGACTATCGTCTGGCAACAATTTGGATTTTTTTCCTCAATCCAGGAGGTAATATTTTCGGTTTGGTTTGTGTGTTTATGTGTTTGTTTGTATTTGTTTGTTTGTCAACAAGATTATTGAAACAAACTACCAGCCAAAGTTTCATGAAACTTAATGGAAGGATGTAGTAAAGGCCAAGAAGGAACAAAATACATTTTGGAGTGAATCTGAATTACAGGGTGGATACAGTGTGGATTCTCTTTCACTTTCGTTAACATTGGGAGAAAAGGTATTTGTGCTGCATTCATGTGATATTGGATTAATCAGAAAAATGAGTTGCTGATCATGTTTCGTGACTCACCAGATTTCTGTCATGCAAATACTGGAAACAGGGCTACACGGTGGTGTAGTGGTTAGCACTCTCACCTCACAGCAAGAGGGTCGGTTTGACTCCGGCCTGCGGCTCTTCTGTGTGGAGTTTGCATGTTCTCCCCCGTGTCAGCGTGGGTTCTCACCGGGTACTTTGGCTTCCTCCCACGTTCCAAAAACATGCAGCCTAGGTTTGATTGGTGACTCTAAATTGCCCGTAGGTGTGAATGCAGTGTGAATGAGCGTGATTGTCTGTCTCTATGTGTCAGCCCTGTGATAATCTGGCGACCGCCCAATGTCAGCTGGGATCGGCTCCAGCCCCCCGGGACCCGAGTGCGGATAAGCGGTTAAGGATAATGAATGAATGAAAAATACTGGAAACAGCTATCAACATGTTCTTTAAACTCTAAACTCTAACAATAAAGTCTTCTTCGTAGTATCCATGTTCTTTACGACCTAAAGCTCGCGAACACACCAAAGTCAGAAGAACAACTAGAGCATCCAAGGAGCACATGAATGCACCATTGACCTTTGCAGAGATCTGTGCTACTGCAATAGTTTGTTTTCATGTCTTAACAAAAATGAGCTGTCGCGTCTGCAATTAGTACAGAACTCTGCAGCGAGAATTCTGACCCGCACACATAGGTGGTCTCACATATCCCCTGTTCTTAAAGCCTTACATTGGCTCCCTGTTTCCTTTAGAATCAATTTTAAAATTCTGGTTTTAACATTCAGAGCCTTACATGGCCAGGCTCCACCCTACATATGTGACCTGATACAGCCCTACACCCCCACTCGGGCTCTGAGGTCTGCAGATCAGAATCTGCTTATGGTTCCACGCACCCGTTTTCGAACCAGAGGTGATCGAGCTTTCCAGGCTGTTGCTCCCAAGCTTTGGAACAGTCTCCCTCCCTCACTGCGCTCATTAGATTCTGTTGTCACTTTTAGAAGCCAACTGAAGACATTTTTATTTGTTCAGGCTTTTGATTAATTGTTTTGGGACTGCTATGGTTGTTTAAATTGCTGTTGTTTTGGTCTTTTAAAACTTGTATGTACATTTTTATGTTATGTGTATGATTTTATGTGAAGCACTTTGTGACTTCTGTCTGTGAAAGGTGCTATATAAATAAAGTTTACTTACTTACTTACTACTCTCAAAGTGCCATTCTAGTTTCTTTTAAATGTTTTATCTGTATTCATATACAGGTATCTGTTTATAGAGATTAGCCAATATGTTGTCTGGACCTAAAACACCTAAATAAAGTATTGATAAAGACCCTAATTGAACTGTTACCAATGTCAGGTGAGCGGAAAAGGCAGTCTTGACCCAGATATCTTTCATCAGTCGATACGTTTCAAGATTGCCACAGACAAGTACTAAGGATTTTTCCCTCATTACTTACATTGAAAGCACATTAGGACAGTTGGGCCAGCAGATATTAACATCGGTTGATATTGGCCTATCAAAGGCACATCGGTACATGCTGTCCTATATTTGCTGTTATGAAAACTTTTTTAATGCAATATAAAATGCAAAACTGTTGCTTGCCTTGATTTAAAAATGGTGTTAGCTATTGATTTTTTAAAAAATCAGCAATTGATTGAAACTGAACAGTAATTATGTTTATTCTGCTATTTATTTATTATTATTCTTTATTTTCTTAGTTATCATTTATAGAATTGGCTTGATAGATCCTTGATCCCTTGTTAATGTATTTCTTCGGTTTATGTTGCTGCCTTATGGTTTCTTTTGACACACTGGAATAATCCATTTAGCTGCCACAGGGTCGCAGCATTGATCTGCACTTAAACCCTCCACTTTAGCAGCTTCATCTAATATCCACTTTACTCACAGCGCAGTTCTAATCTTTCTTTATATAATCCCATTGATTTAATCCACCTAGGTTTACATGAAGGGATTTGAAACAGTGCATGTCCATGACTGCCAGTTTGTTATATTTTCATTAAAAGAGACATTTTTAATTTGCAAAAAAACCCATCTCAATCCACATCTGGAAATGGATCTGTCACTACTGCTACTACGGCAGCATATTGTTGCCATCATGACAAAATAATATTTGTTCAGTTACTCGTGATGATTACATGAGTCGTTTAAGTGTTCTTTTAAAAATGAAAATGGTTTGTAATCTAATCCTTCAAAAACGTAGTTATCAATCAATCAACCAATCAATCAATCAATCAATCAATCTATCAATCTATCAATCTATCAATCTATCTATCTATCTATCTATCTATCTATCTATCAAACTTAATTTGTATAGCACTTTTTATACATGCATTACTTCATAATTAATACCGTTAATAAGAACATTACAATAACAATTAAAAACAGAAACTGAGGAGACAATATCTCAAATGTCATCCATTTACAGTGAGGCAGCAACCTGTACAGTTATAAAACATATTAAATTACAGAAATAAACACATAACTAAATAGATAGTGTTAATAATAATAGCTAAAATTAATAATAATAACTAAAAAAAACAATCATAACAATAAAATAGTATAAGACAGCTAAATAAATAAAGCTCTATTAAAAGTCAGACTAAATAGTAAAAATAGACAGATAGATAAAATTTGCTTTTAAAAATATCAACATACTAGTAAATTCAAGTTGTCTTTCAATACGCTATAATTTGTCAGTAGAAATATATATCATCAAACTGTTAAAATAATCGCCTAAGTCATTTTTTTGTCAAAATTGTTTGTTTTTTTCCTAAATCATCTCCTCATGATGTCGGCCACCTATGGTAAAATCGCCTACATCCTCAGTTGATCAGATCATGTGATTTTACCCCTTTAAGATAATGGCCTATGTCAAGTGTGTGACTTGAGCGGATTTATTATGACTAAGTCAAAATAAAATGTGACTTAGGCAATTTCTTGAAAATGCCTTTGTGACTTAAGCAAGATATGGTAACACTTTATTTTGAAGGTGTCTACATAAGAGTGACATGAGCGTGTCATTAACATGACATGGGATGTGTCATGAACATTAATGACACTTTGAAATAACATTAATGCTCATGATACTTGTCATGTCATGTTTCTGACAGGCTTGTGTGACTCTTATGTAGACACCTTCAAAATAAAGTGTTACCATATCTTGCTTAAGTCACAAAGGCATGTTCAAAAATTGCCTAAGTCATTTATTTCAAGTTACATAATTTACACACAGTGTTATTACTATGCCAATAGCCATCCTTTGTTACATTCTTTTTGAGTGAAATGACCAATAAATGTCATCTTTTGGTGACGTTTTTTTGTGTTTCCTGCAAAACTTGAAATAATTGAAAGAGTTAGGTGATTATTTTAACAGGGTGACGATATTTTTTCTACGTCTTGATTAATCCGCAAGACTGTGCCCCCGAATTTACGAGGAGCCTAAAATGCACCATTTGCCAGACCCGGCCGTTACTCTGACCGTTAATGTAAACTAGCGATGAAACAAGTGATAGTTATCTGCCAAAGGCTTACCTAAAACATACAACTTTTCCACTCGGACCTTGTAAGTAACATTGAGTATCATTGTTTTAGAAATCCAGGCTACAACATCTACGTTAACAACATTTAAGGCTTTGGTAACCAATAAAGTTAGCTAGTTTAAGCTATATGTTATATTACATTAGGCTAGGCTAGGCTATCTCACCTGCTAATTAACCTAAAAGAACGACACGGGTGTAGCAAACACTTTAAATGTTCTATAATCTCCAATATTCAGCTTTATGCTTTACCATAACTCATTAAATCCCTAAGCGATGCATAATCAACACCCTGGTGTGGTGGTCATGTGACTTTGACAAGAAGCGACTTCTCCAAAATGTGGCTGTGACTGGAAACAGGAAAGTGAAAAAGTAGCTAATTTCAAAAAGCTTATTTTTTGTTACCAGGCTAAGTTTAAACCCATTTAACAATTCTAATCCGTTAATAGGGTGTCCTGTATTGCATTTAACCCTATTAGGGTTTGTTATTTGTTTTTATTTATTATTGATTTGATATTATTTTGTGACTTAAAAACAAATCTGAAAAATAATTTATTGTTAAACAGCAGGATTAATGTCACAATTTTAATATATGTTGTGGAGATGCAGAGAAAAAGGCACATTTGTGTTTCTGTAAGCAGAAAAGGTGTCAAGTTTATTTATATTAAAATAAGAAATATCATTAAAAAAAAAAATCCCATAAACGTGTGACACATATGTCACATCACAGATCTTTGACATTCAATGGTAGAATAAAAATAAAAACACATCATAAATGTGTTCTATAATAGCTGCTAGTAAAAAAAAAAGTTATATATATAATTTTTATTTTTTTTACTAGTATTTTATAGTCCTGTTATAAATTATTTTTTACCTTGTACTGTTTGTACATAGTATTTCTAAATATTTTTTCATGTAGTTTTATTGCAAATATTTCTATTTCATCTATAACTGAGCTCCTATGGCTTTTCATTTTACATGTACATTGACAGTAATATCTGATACCTTATCTGAAGCTGTAATTTAAAGACTCACAGGGTTAATATAGGTTAAAAGACCCTGTGGCCCGTGTGATGTTATTGAGATAAAATACCTTGTGATTGACAAGCTACTAATAGAAATGTCTAATTTTAAATTTCACATTTGCAGTAACTTCACTCCATAATGAAAAAAGCAACACCAGTGGCAGAAAAGCTGATTCCAATAACATTAAACACTAGGGCAGTTAACAACAGCAAGGGACCTAAACAGGCAACAACCCAAGAGGTAAGAATAGCTTTCCTTCAATCATTTAACGATATTAAAAGAGATTTGTCGTCTTTATTTCAGTAGCCAGTAAATAGAGGTCATCTTGAGTCAATGACTGTTTGGAAAATACAGTATTCTAATAGATACTGAGAAGAAAATGGGGTTGAAGGGTAAATCACCTGGCAAATTAGTCTGTACACATAAACATACATGATAGTAATTAATGTTTGTGCTAGAAATAGTATTTTACTGTGTTTATATTACTGAAATTTTTATGTGAAATTGATCAGTTGATAAAATAGATGAATAGATTTTTCAATGCATGAATAATTTAGTTACAACCAGTCTTTTCCACATTGCAATAGACGCAAGGTGCACCTGCAAATCAAGACAAATCTCCACCAAGAAAGAGAAAAACTACCTCGAGACCTACCACATCCATTCTGGAGTCAGCAGATTTATTTGAGGCTACAACCACAGGTATGTGCAATAGCATGATGTGCTGCTAGTCACACAAAACATTGTTGCATTAAAAAAATAAATTTCAGCCTGAAAATAAAAAATAGTAACATAACACTATATTCATGCATAGTTTCATCTGCTTTGTATTGTCACAAAGCTACTTGCATCACGTTTTGTGTGACCTATCAACAAAGTTGCTTGTGTAAGGTGTGAAAGAGAAACAGGATATGTGGAAAAGTGTCTCAAGTTTTTTTTTACAGTTTGATTGTCAAGTTTTGGTATTTTGCCACATTTGCAGCATCCCTCCTGTTGTTTTTCTCTCTGTTCCAGGTGGAAGTAGAGAGGTCAACATGCTGTGTTCAGAATTTGCTGAAGTGTTAAGGTAGGTAATTTTTTTTTTCTTAAAGGTAGGTCATTTTTAAATAACTCAATTTAATTTCAGGCGGATTAACAACAGATTAACATAATTATAATTATCTGTTAGCCTGACATCACCAGACTAATTTGTAAAAGTGTATTTATTATAAATTGATTGTATTGTATTTTTATTGCATTTATTTATGTGTGATGTAGCATGTGACGTACGTATGTATTAATGTAGCTACATATGTCAAATAACTCAACCAGCGTTGTCCTGGGTGAGTCTGTGTTTGTACCCTGACTTCCTCCTTTGAATTTGCAATAACTACTAGAGCCACTACAGGTCGCTGTATCAATAAATATAAATATGGGTCATAAAAAGCTGCTTTCACATCACGTTTTTCATGGTGATAAAAGTCTGCATTATTTCCAGTCACTCTTCTTAAATGTCAGCATTTGTGATTTGTTGCAGTGAGAGAGCTGCAGCAGATACCTTCCAGATGAAGGAGCTGGAGGACATTTTGACAGAAGCTCAAAACCTCGAGTCCTACCTTAAAGAAAAGAAAAAACATCTGAGGCAAACATTGGATCTGATTTCTGATAAGCTGCAGGGTTAAATTTGCTGCATCTACATAATTAAGCAGACCTCTTGTTCTTGTTTTACTGAAAAGTAGTTTTTCTGTCAAGAACAGCTTTAGACTGTGTCTTCTGCAGTTCAAATGTTAGTCATATTAACTAATACTCAGTACTTACAATACTTTAAATATAAAATATACTAATGTATGTTAAATGTTATAAGGTTAGTAAGTGATAAGTTTTTGTAAAAACTCATTTTGAATAGGATATTATTTATATTTTTCCTCAACACATCACAATTTCACTTTTGATGCATTATATTATACTTTTTGAATCTTTTTGAGGAAGAGCAGTAAAAAAAAGGTTCCCTGTACAGACATGTATGTTTATAATGAATTAAAGTGCCAGTCAATTAAGCAAGATGTTTACATGGCGTCATTGATGATTGCTAATAAAAGGGATTTCGAGGAAGGCCTGTTCCCCCAACACACACACACACACACACACACACAAAGGGGGAATTTGGTATACCTCTGTGCTACATATTCAGCTTCTTGTGTTTTTAATGGGAAAACTATAAGCAGTATGAAGACTAATAACCGGCCAGCAGAGGGTGCCACACTCTGTTACCATAGCCTCATAAGTTGACAATTTCTAAAAAAATATTTAGAACACATAACATTAGGGTAGTGCTCAGTTTTTTTCTTAATATTTCAGCATATGTTAATGAAATGTACACTTTCTATCAAAAGTTATGCTTATCATGTCTAAAATATTTTATAGTGGTTGTATATATTTGCAGTTCTTTCAGCAAACATTTCATTTTTTACAGTTATTACTATAATGAGGAAATGGATGCACAAAGACAGTATGTTTAAGTTTTGTTTTTTTTATTTATGGTGTTTCATGCATGAATTTAACATCGTCATACAGTTATTTAATTATCATAATGTGGGCACTGTGCCAAAGCATGCATATACTTATCAGTTGCTAGTTCTTACAACATGTGATGCCATAAAAAACATCCAGTCTTTGCTGAACTAGGACTGAACCTGAACATTTTACACTGTTTAAAATGTTTATTGCAGCCTTGCAATGCTTTTCATTTCAGTGACCAGCAACCCTTATCATTATGTATTTGAAGTGAGATATTCAAAACAATAGTTTAAAGTATAGAAAGTTACTTACAACAGGACATATTTTCAAAAGATTTCTAACCATACAAATTCAATAATATAGACACGTGAGAACTTTTTTTTTTTTACCTACTAACAAATCCAAGCAAACTATACATTCATAACTGTAGTGACCTCTAAGTTCACTTGTATGAGACAACAAAACATTACTGACAATATTTACATAATTTATAACTTCATTAATGTGAAGTCAGAGGTAATTTATCTCCTCCTCACATGTCTATGCTGTGGCATTAAATGTCCCGTGGAAGCCGTAGGGGATGTTGACGGGCACCGCGGCCCTGCCCAGCTCCTCGAATGTTTTGGCATCTAAAACCAGGAGGAACGTACTCTTGTCCTGGAAAGAATTAAGAAAAGCATAGTGTTAAAAGCTTTGCAAAGTTACAAAAATCAGACATTTATTAAGCATTTCGATTCAAATTTTGGTTTGGCTTCAGTGTACTTATAGGTACACTCCTTGATTTTGTGATCGTGCATTTTCCTCCCATCTGAAACACTGTTTGTGCTTAATGAAGCGTAAGCTGCAAAGAGATTTGGGGATTTGGTAGTGTATTGCAAAGGGTTTTGTGACCTCATGTATAAGTGTGTTTAAGGCCTACCTTGGACTGCTCAAAGTACTTGGAGGTGGTCTCAGCCACATTTGGCCCAAGTCTTTTAGCAATGTAATGTAATGTGTGTACACGAATGCTTCAGGGGCCACGTTGAAGGACAGCCTTCTTAACTGATGTCCCACCAATCTGCAGTGTTTCACTGCACCTGTCGTGTAAATGGATAGGCATACCGCAAGCATGGGAAGTGCATTGCTGCCTGCTGCTGTGTTTCTCATTACACAGATACCACTGAGAGTAAATCTTGTGTTGTGAATGTTATTATAATACTGTTGGTGATGTTGGTGTTTTGTTCCGGTGCTACACAAGGATTTAAAATGTCAGCAATACGGAAGTCTGCATGGACAGCCGGTAGACAATAACCTTGAACTTTCAGCTTCATAAAAAGTACTGAAATTAATGTTTATGTAGAATTTAACAACATGTATTGTGCTAGCCATGTATTTACTCGTGATATCCGACCACAAGTGGTCATTTGTGACTCGAAAGACATTGTAATACTAGGTGTGAAAAGCCTCAAAAAGCCAAAAGTGTACATCATCCATGCACAACATCCCTTTTCTAAAATCTGTGACTGAACCAGACTGACCATATTGGGTGTGATGACCACAGACATGACGACACCATCATCCTCCTCTGTAGCGTTTGGGGAGGGAACGAAGACTGGTTCGGAGGGATAAAGACCAGGTTTTTCCCACACCTGTGAGAAAATACAATAGTTAGTTCAAATTTACTGCAGTAGGGCTATTAACATATTTTACTTTTATTGTAAGGAATGTCATTTATCACTTTGAATTTATACATCTTAAGAGGATTTTTATTTTACTCTTGTTTGATTTGAAATTATCACAGATTGGGAAATTAGATTTATCTCCCTTTTGTTTGCTGCAATATTACAGCACAACACTTTACTGTAACATCTAGAAACACAAGAAAAAAAATCACTCAAATTCAACTCACCTTCATGTGTTTCCCCTGGAGGTCCATCTTGATTAGCGTGTCTCCTACAAGATGTCTGAAGCCGCAGCCGTAGAAGTAGCGGTAGGGGTGGGTGTTGTACTTGCCATAGTTAATCTGAGGGAACTCCAGACCTCCATATTGATGTAGATCCTCTCCATGGAGGTCCTCATGGGTACAGAAGACCTGTACAAGTAAAAATCAACATGGTTAATGAGACTCAGAAGTATAGTTCACTTTATTAAATTAAAATAAAGGTATTTATCCTCAAACAATAAGTCAAAATACACTTAAGAATAAATTGTTTAGGCCTGTGTGTTTGCAGGTATCAAACATATTTTTTATAGTTGTTTCACAGAACAATGAATGGATATAAAAGCTGCAGAACATGTCTGCACAAGGACATTAGGTAATAGACCTGCCACATAGATGGTCCTTTTTGGACATGGTACCATTTTATCAATCAAAATCTTCCTTAGCTAATGTTTTGTATCAGGGGAGTTTTTATCATTTCCCGTTATAATAAATGCATGACAAAGACCAATTTGTTTTACAATCTCCTGTTCGTGAAACATGATTGCTGCCTACCTTATTCTTGTCAGTTCTTAAAGAAGTGGCTGTGGTGTTGGGCCGGTTCAAGTTCTGGTTGTAGGGCGTACCGTGGTCCACATTGAGCGGCAGAACGAAACGCCGTGGGAAGACTCTACACAAAGTGTTGTACACCTGGTGGAAAAATATGAACATCTTTTCAATCTCAATAAACAAGCTATTGTTCAGCTGAACCAAAAGCACAAAGTGTACAACTTGTTGGGTATTGACCTCCATTAACCTGCTTACCTCATCAAGGTCCTCTCCAGACTGGCGCAGGTTTTGGACGTTGTAGTTAGAAATTGCCTGGCCGTCATCTGAGGCACACATATCTAGGATCAGGTAGCCGTCCTCTTCGTATGCGTTGATCTGGTGGAAAGTCGACATCGGCTTGGTATAGTACTTGAGGGCGTTAACCTGAAACACAGGATTGGAGAGAAGAATGAAAACAACCCATATTTGTTAAAGATACAGTACGAGCATAGTGGATAGACTGGATTTCAGAGCAAACTTAAGATCCATTTTAGGTCCTTACCTTTCCTGTCTGCTTGTTAATCAGGTGAAAGATAGTGTCCAGTTTTGGGTCCCAGGAAATACCATCACTGATGCTTTTCCCTGTCAGCTTGCCTGTTACAATCTTCATCAAGTCCATCTTGATGGGCTGCTCAATGAACACCACGTAGTTCTCGGACATTGCTGGAATGGATCGAGAAGAATATATTAGTTATGTTCAAAACTCCAGATAGATTATTCAGTTATAGTTGGCATTGGGTTTAGACAATTTCAAAAGGAAACTAATTGGATACCAACTCTGTAACTCCAACATCAAAATCTGAAACCTTTCTACATGGAACTCATTAGGGTCGGTCTAGAACTTCAACGATTAGTTGACAAATGGATTGGTCTTATTCTGCAAATACCCAGTCCATTAAATAAGTCTTGAATCGTAAGTATATGCACACCGATACCAATTGAAGTTTGAACTCCTTTAAATGGCATTATCGTCAAGGGTCATGGGTGAAAGCTAGAGTGGTCTTGTGCAAGAACTTTTGCTCACCAAAGCTGTGGTAGTAGGATGGTCTGCTCTTGTCTGATGATGGAATAGTGCACAGCACTGTGGCTCCCTCCAGAGTCTCCTCAGGTGTTTTCTTGGTCGGTGGCACTCGGATGATGTTGTAGGTTGCTCCTGTCAGCCCAGATACAATTATATATATACACATGGGGAGCTGTGTCTTTGTTTGTACACTTTAATATGTAAATACTGTGTGTGTGTTTTTTAAATTACCTTTAAAGCTGTATGAATTGCCCATGTTGTAAGTTGTTCCATCAGGCTCAGTGTGAGGGTGTGCGGTTGCTCCATTCACAGCAATGAATTTGCTCCAGTCAACCTAATAGGTACAAGACTTTGTTAACTCTTTATTTTTATTTTATGAAGGTGTCCAGCTGTTAATTAGACAGTGGGGAGCAACAGTACCCTGCAAGCATGCTATAAAGTTGTAATAATGTTGCTCTTGTTTATTGCTTGCCTTATCTGTCATGTGTAAAGTAGTGGTTCACAGATATATCTCTGTAGAATTAACAGCTACATGTCTCACAACTACATTTAACATTGTTACCTTTTTAGTTGTCTCTAGAGTCTCAGGGTCCACTCTGTGCATGACATTGGTTTCTGTGCTGACATAATAGTCTCCTTTGTAGGTCACGAAGCTCACATTGGCATTATCTGTGGCCTCTGGATATGAACAGGTAATGCCAAAGTTAAAAAACACAGCACAACCACAAAAATAACTCAATATTAATTCCATATTTTCAAATATCTAGGTATACAGAAGAGAATTTAATAATATAAAGCACTGAAATTCCATATTTTTAAGCTGCATTAAAGAAGTCTGTTCATGCGGTTTGACAAATACTCACGTGGTAGTTCAAATCGTGACAGAAAGCGCTGGAAGAAGTTTTTACAGGGGTCTGGCATGGTGATAGTGCCAAACTCTGACACTGCGATGCGATTGTGCTCCTTGTTGGCTTTGTAACTGTCACTGGACAGGAATCGGCTTTTGTAAGTCACCTGACCATTGGATATTTTGAACTGGTGCAGGAGAGCCATACCATCGAACCAGTGATTGAATCTGAGGAGAATGGAGGAAAAAGATAAAGGAATCATATTTATGATTAAGTGGCAGCAGTCGATGCATTAACGCTATAAAGTCTTTTACTCACTTATTGTTTCCGATCTCAAACTTCCCAGGCCCGTTTCGCAAGAAGTTTCCGTTGATCCATTCTGGGATTTTGCCAGTGATGTTGGTGCTGATGGGCTCAGGGGTGTCCTCCACTGAGGTCACAAGCTTCTCAATGCAAGGCAGTCCGTGAACATCTGTGAAGTGGTTGATGTTCTTCCTAGACTTGGATTTTTTAAGTGCTATGGAAAAAAGTTATCAAACTTTACTCAAGTGCAAAGCATAGTCCAATTTCTGCATACAGAACGAGGACAGTATTGTCTATTGAAGTAAATTTGTTCATAGTTGGTAGAATTAAATGTTTACCTGGGATGTTGTTCTGTTCTTTTGTGATGGTGTCCATGGCTGTCTCTTTGTCTCTCTATGTCACTCTGCTGTTTCTCCAACACTGGCACAGCTTTATACCGTCCTGCTGGCTGTCACGCCCCCTAGAAACATTCAGATAAGTAGGCAAGTAAACCATGATTTCACAATTGCATAAGCCTTAAAAAAAGTAGCCTACTTTGTAATCACAAGATGATACAATTAGTAACTTATTCACAGAGATAATCATTTGATCTTTCTGACAAGTGGCATTCATCATTCTTCACAAGTAGTTCTTTATTACATGCATTAATTTAAACTATTCTATATATACATGCATCAATATGTGCAGTGATGAACAGCTTTGAGGGTAATTTTGGTTACGCTTTGCGATATGGATAACAACCATATACTTAAGTAGCTTCACTAATCAGCAGAAATATACGCTTGAATTAATGGAGGGTGCATCATGAATTTATGTTGCTCACTATTAACAAATGATCATTTGTAAATATATTATTGTGCCCTTGTTATCAAGTGTGACCAAAATTTCCACACAAAAATAAGTTTATGAAACAACTCATTCAGCCTGTGTTTATCTTTGCTATTGCAAACATCTATTTATTGAAGGATTAGAGCATTTTGAATTTTTCTTCTTGCAAACTGGGACTTTTTCCTTTTGGGTTCATGTGGAGCACTAGCAAATGAGTGTCTGATATCTGCTTGTCACACTGTACGATTTACGAATGTATATCACTCATAAAGAGGTGTGCTATACATTTTATGGTTTCTGTGGGGGCACTGAAAGGTGAATCAGTTAACTGTCGGCAGGAGGCACGTAAAGTTTATCCGCTGTTCTCTGTGTTTCTTCACAAAGGTTGTAGACGTGCAGGTCAGGCTGACAACATAATCTAAATTATCCATAAAGACTATGTAGTAATTACCCAACTGTATAGTCAGAGCCTCATGAGGAAGTCACTGGATATCCAGGTGTGTGTGTGTATATATGTATCTACATATGTACTCACTATAATTTGAAGTACAGTAACCTACACCTTATATACAAAATATGTGCTGTATTATAGTACGATAGGTTAATTACTACATTGTGTAGTAATTTAATTTGTACAGTAATTTGAAAAGCCTTTTAAAAAGTTGTAGTATATTTTGTAACAGACAAAAAAGTTGTCCCTGTGAATACTTTATATTCATGTAATAAATATACAAATGTCATGAGAAAAAAAAGTATGTAATATTATGATAATCATCCACTTATAGTGATCAATTTGACCCAGACAGAAATGATCACTGTCAGAAGTTTCAGTTTGGATCTTTCGACAGCTCTCTTATTGTTGGGTTCATGAGACGTTTGTGACCCACATGCAGAGTTATCCACCACTTCAAGTTCAGCAAATTCCTTTCTTTATTTAATAGGACAGAACATCTTCCAGGCTGGGAGGACACACGTTCTTTTTATTGTATGTAGTCTAAAAGCGTACTGAAGGAGATTTATCAGTTCTCACTTTGTGTTATCAATATCAACATGAGTGAAACAAAGGACACGGTTTCTAGAGCAGTCTGTCCTCCGGAGACCAGGAATGGGAGCAGTCAAACTTTGATGCTCTGTTATACTCATTTTACCACTGTTGCACAGAGACAGTTTGTCCCTTTAAAACAGAGACCAGCCCTGTCTGTCTAAAAGTCTGATTTCATTTCCTGCATTAGTATTTGGGCCACATTGGCTGAAAACACTCCACCACCAATTTCACACAGCATCAACAAATCAATAAATCTAGCTAAACCAAATAGTTCAGGAGATGTGTAAGGATCTGGGTGGCCTACCACTTCAGTTCAGCTGCAACTTCCTGTGGTAAACCCTGCAAATATAAACTTTTCCAAGTACTTAAATGAGGGCCGGAGACAGTAAACATTCAGGTTTGTTCCTATTAATGGTACACAAATTATTTTGTGTCCAGAGGACACTTAAAAGTGATGCACACGTCCGGACACGCTGGTGATATTGATAGTATATAGCATATATAGGTAGTATACGTTAGCGGACGATCATAGCGTGCAAACGTTAGCTGGCGGGCTAACAAGACCAAGACCAACTCTGTGCCATTGAGAGAGACCAACTAAAATGTGTATCATTCATTTATTTCATTTGTTAAACTGCAATGTGATTGATACAGGCTACCGGGCTAACATTATATATCACGTATAACATGAAAATATCATTATCATGAAATATCGTGATAATTTCACGTTATAACGTGAAAATAATCATTATCTTAAAATAACATGATAATAACTTGATAATATCACATGCTGTCCATCACTTGTCAACAGAGGTGTGTCCTCTGGAAACACTTCTGTTGTGTTGTGGTGTATTTGCAGTGCTTTTTCTTATTGTGTTGTGGTCTTTGCAGCGCGTTTTCTAAATGCTGCGCTTGTGTTGTTGATGATGAAGATGTCTCAATTTGCTTGTGTTTTGTTTATTTGCATGTGTTTTCTTTAGATGCAGCGCTGTGAGCTCTCAGGGCCACCGTACATTTGTATATCGTGGCAAAGACCTGTACATAATAGTTGATAATAGTTGATAATCGACATTATCCTGTAGATGTATATGCAATAGTTATCCAAAGGTCTTCATCATTCTGAAATCAGAGTAAAACAAATGACAAATTTTCACTTCTGCCACCAAACAAAAGCCAAAAATGTACTTTATTTAAGTTACATAATAAAGGTAGGTAAACAGCATTACTTATCGTAAAAGCTTTTTTTGTTCATCATGCTGGATTCAAACCTTCTTGCTGTGAGGTGTCAATGCTAACTGACTGCTAAGTTCAAGTTCAAGTTTTTCTTTTTCAAATTTGTACCAACCGTTAAAAAGGCTAAAGCTTCCATTGAGTGTTGCGTGTAATTGGCCCAAAACAGCCCTACAGCTATTATGGAACTTATTTAGACTATTTACCAATATCAGCTATTTATTTTTATCTCTTGAACATTATGACACCAAAATGTCCAACTGACATTGGCATGACAGGAACAAAGAGTAGCTTGTATCTATTGATAAGAGCTGCAGGATGACAGCTGATGGAAAGATCCAGTTGGAAGCACTGGACCAACACCAACAATCAGTTCATTGTTGCTCACTGGGAGACATATTGCTGCACATTACTTTCATAACAGGATATTTCAGAATTACTTAAAACAACCATAAACTTTAATAAACAACCCATATGGGAAAACTGTTTTATTTTATTTCCAATTTAGAAGATCCATATCACGTAGGGGGCACGGTGGCGCAGTTGGTAGCGCTCTCGCCTCACAGCTAGAAGGGCATTGGGGGGCTGTGGGCATTGGAGGCGTGTCCCCAACTCCATGTCTCCGGTGTCCGTAGAGCTGGTCGGTGTCGGCAAAAGGGCCTTTCTGTGTGGAGTTTGCATGTTCTCCCCGTGTCCCCTGAGGATCCCCTTACAGGGACCTCTCACAAAAACATGCATTGATCCTGGTAGCTATAGAGCCTCCCTCTAGTCGGTCGGGGGCGCCTGATGGGGGGGGAGGAACCGGTGGGAATAACGTGATCCTCCCACGCGCTACGTCCCACCGGGGAATCTCCCCCTGTCAGGTGTCAAGAAGCGGTCCGCAACTCCACATGTATCGGAGGAAGCATGTGCTCAGTTCAGGGCCCTCCCCAGACCGACAGAGACGAGGTAGCGCCCAGGATCAAGATAGATAGGACAAACTGGGTGATAAAATGGGTTACAAAAATCGTGGGATAAAAATATATAAAAAAAAAAAAGAAGATCCATGTCACATAAATCGATTATGTAAAGACATGGTGACAGTAAGCTTCACTTAAGACTGCAGGAGGAAGAATAGCTAGCCTGGCTCTAACTTTTTTTTATTTTGTTTATTTAATTTGTACAAATTATAAATGTAAAATGTAATGTTTTAATGGAACAATTTTGCATGTATTGATCATCTAATAGAATTCTCAAAAAGAAAGCTAATACAAATCACTTTAAAATAGAATCTTGATTATGTTTGTGCTGAGTCATGGGTAGTTGATTCATGTTGTTGTTGTTGTTATTGGCACAGACAAGTGAAGCAGAAAATAGAGGGAAAGACCCAGCCAATCTTGTACATGGGATCCAAAATAGTATCTCTGTGGTGGGAAACCCTCTGGGCCACATCTTTCACAAAGATCCTCTCGCAAAGACATCAAGGGGAAAATTTGTTCATTCAAACTCTAAAAAGTTATTATCCACAACTGAATGCAGGAGGCTACTTTATGTATTATTTGCTTTAAATTGGGTTAAGGATGGGGTAGTTTGAGATTGACCTTTTAAGTTAATTTAGGTATGGTGCCATTGTGTATGGCTATCAGGCGGCACAGAAATGAGTTCTTAAACCAGGAGGTAAGTTACTATTTTAGTGCCCTGTCAGTGGTCTCTCTACTCACTCAATGTGATTTTGACTTTGAATGGGTTGGTGAGATGCCTGAAATAAGGACTGTGGTTAACACAAGCTTAAGGGGTGTTCACATGTTGTTGTATGACATAAAATACGTAAGCAAATACCACAACCACTTTTTTAACAACACATGCTAATGTCTCCTTAAAAAGGTTGCTAACAATTTAATAAGCTATTTATTAGGCTATGGTTTTGCTAGCTTGTCAAAACCGCTGGTTAGCTTGTTGGAAAGAGTCTGAAGCTAACGGTAGCAACGTTCAAGTCATGCAGCCGTGGTGTAGTTAACTAACATTAGCCCTGTATTTCTGTCAGCTGCATTAACACCTCAAACATAATAAAAGCGGTGTTCATTTGTGAAGATTATCCTGCTTGGCAAAACTTGTCACTATCAGAGTTCTCAATAGACCCCATGGAGATGCTAACTTCTGGGTTGGCCTCTAAAATGATGCCATTTTGTCCATATCTTTTTAATTAGAAAGCAGGTCTAGGTTTTATAGGAATACTGTGAAAGTATCAAAATGCTCAATCCACAAAAAAAATGCTGTGAAACTGTGACTTTAAACTTCTGGAAGGGTTGTAATGTCAAAACTCTATTATATGAAGTTAGAGGGTGCAGCTGCAGTCATTCACAGGGCTGCAATGAAGGTGCTAAGTCGGTATGAGCGCAGATGCAAAACTACAGGAACTGCATTGATTACATATTTTCCATATTTTCCTGTTACGTTGTGTCAGGCATGCATCAGGACACATCTGTGTTTACACTAAAAACATGTGGTCAATTGTGTTCTAGACCAGCAAGTGGTTTGAGTGATCCCATCACTATGCGTCTTGGACCCTGTTTACACTTGTACCGCTGATCACTTGTGAACCGATCGCTCACAACGCATTTAAAACCAAGTGTAAAGAGACAGGCGCTAAAAAGGGTGAATACAGGTATATTCAGACAGACAGCATGGAAAGAGTAATGTGTTTTTTAACTGTTACTTGCAACTTTTATTTACTACACCATGAACTCCTAATACTTAATATGAAAACCATGATTTTGAGATAGACCCTGCAGACACTGCACTGGGACACAGCTATGATGTAACCTGGGGTTGTTGGGATTTTCAACATCAGACACCCTTACCCAGACAACAGGCAACACCCAACTCCCTGATAACCTGTGGTCTCATAATTCACTTAACCCTGTGACCTACAATGTAAGCAGTCCTTTATGAAAATCGATGCACGTGGCTGTTTTATAGCTTGATGCATCCTCCTAGTGACTGGGATCACCAGTCATTAGTTCACCATACTGTACATGACTCCTTGACGTATCGACCGGCTTATGGTTTCTTTTTATCTCTCATGACTGAAGTCATGCAAAGTTTAACCACTGTTTGACAACCTCTCAGAGATTATAATGTTTCACGATAAGGAAGTCTTCACTCTGAACTTAACAGATAAGCAATATTTCATGTTGATGCAAGATCATCAACTCTTATGTTGACAACAAGGGTTTAGTTCCTTTTCTTGAATGTTCTTAACAAATATTGGAAATGATCTCTACTGTGACTGAATATCCTCTGGAGTCTCCAAAAATGCAGGCGCAGTTTCCTGTGGTCAACTTTCCTCTAAAGTACCGGCTCAAAACTCCATTTTTTTCTTGATGATGATGAGGCCAAGAAGAGATAAGGTCAAATATATATATATCTTATATATAAATACAGAACTAGATGTTATCCTTGTTTTACCTCTTATTTGTTATATTTGTACCAACATTTAAAATTCTTCATTGAGTATGACGTTTTGAAAGAAAAACAACAACATAATTTTCAAAAACTTTTTTGTAAGTGGCAGAATGAAAAGTATTCAAAAACGGACAAAACTCCAAAGGGTTATGACTGCAAGATTGGGCATGCCTTGGCAGAAGACTGTGCTGTCTGAGTGCTTTTCTACTTTTCTGTGATAAGGCCCACACCCACCATCCACCAGAAGACTGTGGGGCAGATTCACCTGAACATATTGGTGTTATGGAGTTGGCAGTAGACCCATTTGTGCCAGCTTTGGTCTGAAAGACTTACTGTTGTCCAACGTTGTTCACACTCTTTTTTTACTCTAAAGGCTTGTGTATCTTACTGCTGGTTGGTGCTGCGCAGGTAATTTACAGTAAGTTTTTTTTACATTTTTTTTCTTTTTTTTTAAGCTTTCTTGCTGAAAGCAGCTGCTAAAACAATGGTTATAATATAGAGGAGAGTGGGCCAAAAGAGTGAAGATGGAGGTCAGAAAACATACAAACATTAAAATATCTTTGTAGGCCAGTGGTCATCAAATACATTTTCAAAGCAGACACTGTGGGTGACGGACTTTCAAATAAAGAAAATATAATGTACTTATGCCTAGTTATCCTATTTTTTTGATGTTGTCACTTTCTTATTAAATTCATGATTTTTTATTTGCCTATATCGGTGTCAACAAACTCCTAGTAAACATGGGAAATCCAGAATTATAACAAGATACTTAACTAGGAAGTGGTCTTAGACTGCCAAGGAGGCAGTTCACTGAGGAGTGATGGTTAAAAACTGCTGCAATAGAAAAATCAGATAATGGATAACAAATAGAAAAACTCAGAGAAATACACAGGCAACATTACAACTCCATGATACTTGGAGTATGAAGAAAGTAAACATTTGTCTCTTGTTTTTTTTTCAGTCACTCTGGACTCACCTACATGAAACTGCACTAGAAGTGACGCATGTTATGTATGCATGTAGAGCGAGACGTTTTGTAATTTGTGGTAAACCAAAACTGGTTTAACAGGAACTTAAATTGCACGTATGTAGGTATGAAGGTGTGTAATGAGGTGTGTAAAAATGGCTATAACAAGAATATTTAACTTGTGTTGACAGATTTATTATATCGTTTATGGCATAATAAGGGTTCACACTTTGCAGAATAAAAATAAAGTGGCTGTTCATGAACACATTTGTGTTTGACTTCTCTCGGCTCGTTTGTGCCCTCTGGTGGCAGACAGGGGCAGAACCAACACGCCCACACAAGGCTTCAAAATAAAAGTGTAAAATTATAATTTAATTATAAACCAGAAAAAAAGTATTTCTGAACTACTATCTGGTTGAGCAATTCGTTTTCCAAAAGGCCCTACTACAACTTCTAACAAAAACAGACAAAGCATTTACAACTACTTAAAATTACTTAAAGATATGTTTTGTTAATGTGAAAAATGATCTAAGAACTAAGGGGGAAGAAAATGCACACCAGGCTGAAGCGGAATCTTTTTTTATTATTTGTCATTTTGTGGAAAATGAAACAGGAAAAGCATTTTCATTTCCGCCCTAATTTCAGATTCTGAAACCCGTGCCCTACCCACTACTCTTACCGGGAACACATTTATTTGTGAGCCACTTTCAACCGTCCTCTCTTTCAGCGGAGTATCAGGGAGTGGCACGTCTGGAGCACAGAGACGTAAGGTGAGTTACTGTATTTAGAGGTAATTCAAAGACGTCAGACGTGGAGTGAATGGGCATTATTCTGCATCCAACAGCCACATGTGAGAAAATATGATGGTGGGAAGTATTAAAATTGAAGTCTTTGGCAGAAACTAATTCTATTGTTTGACCTCTCTGTCAGAGCGGCGTGTGAGCGTGCTGTGTGAAGAAAGAGATAAGCTGCAGTTTACACCTTCAAAGGTATGTTGACCTCACTCCTATCATGCAAGTTTAACCCTCTGGAGTCTATCTATTTATTGAAAATACACAGAGCATGTTTTATTTACAGTAATAACTTTATTTATATATCATATGTAGACACGCTGAGAAAGCTAGTTAAAAGTGCAATCATAGGAGTTTTCACACAGTGTGACATTTATGTTTCTAGACCATCTTTAAAATTTGAATTTTCCTTTCTACAATGCTATTACTATTTTTTGATTTACATGCAAAAAGAATGTTTTATAGTTTTTTTTTGTTTTTTTTTTTTAGGTGCATTTCCGTGTCTTTTGTTTGTATTTTGGGTTCCTGGCAGCTTTATACTTTTAATTAAAAAAAGAAGAAAAATCTGACTGATAGCCAAGTTTGTGTCATACCGATTTTGGTTCAAATTTGTCAACTTCCTATGCATTCATTTCTGTCTCTGTTTAGCATCTTTCAGTCTGTCCTTACATCATATGTATGGCTCCTTTTTCTCCACACGAACTTGGCTATCAGTCAGATTTTTCATTTTATTTTAAATAACAACATAGACAGAAATTGACATAGACACAGGACACCGTCTATGGAAATGTAGCATTTCTTTCTTCTTCTTCTTTTTTTTTTTTTTTTTTTTTTTGTTTACCATTTATACACACAAAAACAGCAGAAAAAATAATAAGTCTATTTGCATGTAAATTAAAAATAGTAATAGTTTTCATTGTAGAAAGAAAATTCACATTTTTTATGTGTCTGTGTGTGTCATCATCGCAAAATGTGCCCCTATAGATACCTGCTGTAGCTAAAACTATCACTATCTTTAAAAAAAACAACTAAAAACTATTTAATACGCTTTCTCCCGTATTCATTGTTTTTCTTACTATATGTTTTGTAGACACATCAACCGGCGAATTCACTAGGTACACCAGCACAATGTAATACAACAGCTCTACTATTAATTCTACAGTTACAAAGGTGCAGTGGTGGAAGCAGTATTCAGATCCTTTACTTTAGTAAAAGTACTAATACCACACTGTGAAATGACACCACTACAAGTAAAAGTTCTGACTTCAAAACTTACTGAAGTAAAAATTTGAAAGTATCAGCATCAAAATGTACTTAAAGTATCAAAAGTAAAAGTACTGATTATTAATATTGGTGCATTTATGTAAGCAGTATTTTATTTTTTTTCAAGATAGAGCTCATTTTAACTACTTAATATACTGTTGTGAGGTTTAATTAAAAAACAAAAAAGTCTCATCACTTCAAATTGATCATGATTTTTATGTTAAATCTCGACCTGAAAAGTAACTAAAGCTGGCGGCTAAATGTAGTGGAGTAAAAAGTACAATACTTGCCTCAAAATGTAGTGAAGTAGAAGTTTAAATTTACATAAAATGGAAATACTCAAGTAAAGTACATGCACCTCAAAATTGTACTTAAGTATAATACTTTCTAAAATGTACTTTGTTGCATCTCATCACTGCAAAGATTGTAGTTTTTCAGGTTTTGTTGACTGTCTGAAAGGTAATAATTCAAATAATTCATTGGGTGGTGATTGGGCGGTGATGCAGTGTGTTCCTAATATTCTGACACTACCATGTATGTAAATAAAATATATATAAAATATAATTAAAAAAAAAAAAAAAAAAAATATATATATATATATATATATATATAAATTAATAACTCTCGGACCGTGCCAATCAATTATTATTATTGTAAAGGCAGAATTTATGGATGCAGATGTTGTATTGGATCACATTAGGTTATACAAGTGGACCTAATAAAGTGGCCACTCTACGTATTTTGCTTTCAGAACTTGAAACATAGGGACGCTGTGTGTGTGTGTGTGTGTGTGTGTGTGTGTGTGTGTGTGGTTTAGAAAACCAGAAGTGGTTTTGAGTACTTTGCCAGGTGTTTGTACATCTGCCTGTTTGCCTTTCTGTCTATGTCTCTGCACTAAAAAAAACTGCACAGTGGTGAAGTTAACATCAAAAGTAGGTCTGGGGCGTTCCCGGTGGCACACCTGGTAGAGCGCATACCACAGAGGCCCAGTCCTCGTGAGCGGGCGGCCCGGGTTCGAATCCGGCTCGGAGCCCTTTCCCGCATGTCTTCCCCTCTGTCTCCCCCTTTCACTCTCAGTATCTCTCTCAATAAAGATGCAAAATGCCCAAAAAATATCTTAAAAAAAAAAAAAAAAAAAAAAGTAGGTCAGGGTTTGAAGATGGGTATGGTCCGAGCAAGGGCGCAGAAAGCCCCCACTTATAATGGTATAAGTGGGTATATTTTGCAAGTCTTTTGTCAGTGGTAAAAGCATTTTGATAAAATTAGCGACTGTCAATGCAACATCACAAATGCAGCCCACCTTATGGAGTTGAGTAGTGTAAATAATATCAGGCTAAATCGAATGGCAACCTCCGGTTGAAGTTAATGCAGAAGAGAATTTATAATGGCTGCAAAAAGAAGTCTGTTTATTTGCAAGTCAATAGGAGAATGACCGTACTTCCCAATTTGTTAATAGCCTCATTAAACAATATAATAATGAGTTTATGGCCTTGATCGTTAGTTTCAAGTCTTCTTCAATAAAGCATGATGTTCATTAATCAGATTATGGTTTCCAGTAAAATGGACAATGAAGCAGGATACATTTTAGCTACCTTGTGAACTTTGACCCTTTTACGCTGTGTTTTCAAGTTAACTAAAATTTTGGTCACGTATGTCTCTTTTTGTGTGCGGTTGAACTAAAAGACACTCTCAGGAGTCAATAATTGATTGTCCCCAAACACGTCTCAGTTTCATCCCACTGTACAGCAACACCAAAATATCCCAGTTACAGTCTTTGGCATCTTGTACTGGTGACATCATTCAGAGTCTTTGCAGTAGTAACAAAAAGTGGAGCCGAGGTATTGAGTTCCTGGGCAAAAACCCACCCGAACAACAAGATCTACGTTTCTGTGGAAGTGTCCATTCACGTTATAGTTATTGGCTCCGAAGCAAAGACCACAAATTCCTTCTTTTAAAAGAAAAGGAATTTCTAGCAGAAAACTTGGATGACACTCAGCAACATCAGCCTGGTAAGATGAAGCCAAATACAGCGAAAAATTGTGCCTCTGCCTTTAATAGACAGGTTTCCATTTTCATTAACGATTGCAACAATATAAAATATATTGATAGCTCCTCTGTGGATATTTTAGGTGCTCTGACATTGTGGAATGAAGTGGGAGGAGACAGTCATGCTGTTTCTCTCTGTAGAGATTCTACAGACTCAAACAAAGTTGTTCTGCATTTTGCTGAACATGTTTCGATTACTGTCGGACTCAAGTGAGAGGCTTGATTCTGATTATACGCTCCGCTTCCTTTCTTATTGTTGGTGTTGGCTGCTGCCTTCACCAGTTCACATTGATCCCGCCTCGAACAGTCTCGCCAGTTTCAACACCTCTGTTACTACCTGAGTCGGGACCCCATCATGCCTCTGGGACGTTCAGATAGAAGGCGACACATTACAGAGGAGTAAATATCGTGGCTTGAAACGGCAATAACAAATAATAATAGAATAAAAAAAAAATTTAAACCAAACTTATCAGAAAAAAATACTGGAACAGACAGCTTGATAGGTGTCACAGTCTGCCCCTCCTCTGCCTACTCCAGGCTCCAGCTTCACACCTGGTGGTGGCCCCGCCCCCTAATCACACACCTGTGTCTCATCTCCTCATTGACTCTCAGTATTTAAACCCTTTGTTTCCCATTCCCCAGTGCCAGATTGTCAGTGTACCATGTGTCCTACTTTCCAGCGTTTTCCTAGTGTGCTTTTTGGTTTTGACCCTTGCCTGTTTTTGGACTCTGCCTCTGCCTTATTCCTTTTGGATTGTTTGCCTGCCTTGCCTGACTGAACTCCCGTGTACCGAACCATTGTTTGTGATTAAAGACTGGCTACCTCCTGTTTCTGCCTCCCGAGTGCTGCATTTGAGTCCGTGCCGTGTAACAATAGGAACAACTTAAACTGACAGAAACCATCTTAGGGAAAACAATATTTAACCTCTACTTTTCTCTACTTGAGTTTTTAGTTTGGCTCATGTCCTTTCACTAAATAAAGTGATATTACATTGTGCTGGTGTACCCAATTAAATGGCTGGTCGGTGTATGTTGTGACAGCGGAAATGCCGAACCATACGGTGACGTACACCGTAATTCAGTTATTAGGACATTAGTAACATCCAAAAACACACAGAGGCAGGCTGAAAAGTACCCCCTGTATTCCATAACCAAAAAATACAATATAAAATATGAATTAATGAATAATAAAAATGAATAATAAAGACTTTTTTTGTTAACAGGTCTACCCGATGGCTACTTGTGGACACACTCCTGTTACATTTTTCGATATATGTGACAATTCCATCTACTTTAAGGGTAAAATTGATATCATATTTCACTCTTTACCAGTTACTATGGTATTGAATATATTTATTATAACGTCTATGTAATCGCTATTCATTTTTATTTGTTTTTGTATTTGCATCTTCTCTTTTCCTGTCCGTTGCTCTGTATGTAAAGTGGAATCAGACACAGGTAATTACTCAATTTATAGCAGAATATTCAAAGAGTGATTGCTGGTTTACAATGTTTCTGGTGTTCTAACATGTTTTTCTCTCAAAAATACAGAAGTGGATGGAGATGCTTTCAACAAGTCCGAACCAATCAGTGCTAGTTATTGGCTCCGAAGCAAAGACAACAAATTCCTTCTTTTAAAAGAAAAGGAATTTCTAGCAGAAAACTTGGATGACACTCAGCAACATCAGCCTGGTAAGATGAAGCCAAATACAGCGAAAAATTGTGCCTCTGCCTTTAATAGACAGGTTTCCATTTTCATTAACGATTGCAACAATATAAAATATATTGATAGCTCCTCTGTGGATATTTTAGGAATTTAGAAATAAAGCAACTTGCTGGAAATCAGTGAAGTTATCTTTTAGGGCGGGACCCAAATATTATCCCTCATTAAATCATGATGTAAAACCTTCAGCAGTGTGTTTCCTGCTGTCAGCTTCCCTCTAAAGGACCGGCTTTGAACTCCATGCCAGTTTTTGTTTGATGATGATATGCCAAGTAAAACCAGAGATAAGGTCAAATATATTTAGTTTAAAAATATAGAACTACATGTTCTCCTCATTTTACCTCTTATATTTTATATTTGTTACCAACATTTAAAATTCTTTATTGAGCATGATTGTCTTCTGAAAGTAAAATAACCCTATAACATTAAATCTTATTTTTTTGTTTTGTTTCTTTCTTTGGGTTCAAAATGTTGATCCAGGAAGTCAAAGTGAAAAAAAAAATACTATTATTTAGGTCATTTAGGTCAGGTGAGGTTGTGCTGTAAAAAATGATACTAACCATGGTAAAAAAAAATTAAGAGGCAGAATGAAAAGGATTCAAAAACAAAGTACAAAGTAGCCCAAAACTCCAAACTTAACTGATATCAGTACATGGGCAAGTATTCGGTTTTGGTTGCAACATGTTGTAGCTCTGTGTGTGAGGCATTACTACATTTTGTACAACCGTAGTATTCTGTTCGGAATCAACTGTAACCTATAACCTAAATAGTGCCAGCCACAAATGACATGTGTATGTTCTGTTGACGCCTCCTTGTATTAGATATTTTGAACATTAGCATGTGTGTATTTCCTGTTGATGGTTAGAGAGATATACTAGACACTGGGTGCACGTGTATACACTTACCAGCCACTTTATTTGCTGCAAGGTGTAACTTATAAAGTGTTAGTGTGGTCGTCATCTGCTTCAAGGTTGGACGTGTTGTGTGTTCAGAGATGGTCTTCTGCAGACCTTGGTTGTAACGAGTTGTTATTTGAGTTCCTGTTGAACCAGTCTCCATTCTCCTCTGACCTCTGGCATCAACAAGCATCAAGGCTCTCTGGATATTTTCTCTTTTTGGGACCATTCTCTGTTAACCCTAGAGATGAGATAACTGCTTTAACGAGCAGTTGAATAGGTGTACCTAATAAAGTGGCCAGTGAGTGTATTTATTAAATGTGTAGTATAATAGCAACTCAGTGGAAGTGTTCTTTAAATAAAATATTTCAGTCATTTCTTCCTCTTCATCATGTGTTTCCTTTTTAGGCTGCAAATTTGGGATCCAGCCTTACAATGAATTACCTGAAAGAGAGGGAAAAGGGAGGGCAGCCATACTGTATGTCCGAAAGGAGGAAAAGATGATGGTGTTATGCTGCAATGAGCATGACATTAGTCTTAAGGAAATGGAGGTGAGTATACACTTAGTTATTTACTAGTATGTGTGAAGTGAATGCCAACTTTTACCCCCTTCCCACCAAATTAGCTCCCATGCTCAAACTGGCTCTGTTCACTGATTCTCGGAGCGTTGGTGCTATTTGCCCACATTTCCAAAAGTTTTGACCTAAACCATTTTTATTGAGGAGGAGTAGCAAGTAGTAGTAGCAAGATGGCAGATCACATTGATCAACTGCAAGCTTTTATTTTGTTTTCACAGATATTTATTTATTTTTGGTCCAAATGGTCCAAAATTAGGTGCACTAACTATAACTGAACCCGTTTTAGCTGCAAATGAACTACTTTATTGTGATAACCATGTGTATTAGGGTTCATCCTATACTTTTTGTTTGTTACATGTTTTTCTATAGGTTCTTCCAAGCAGTATCCCGGAAGCTACAAACGAAGCAGTGTTCTACATGATCCAACAAACACCATCTCGCACATTTCGGTTTCTTTTTTCTAAGGACCAGAGTAAATGCCTGGGATTTGCTGATGTTACAGAACCCTCTATCAAAAAATTGGTCCTGTGTCCTAACAATGCACTGGATAGCTCCTGTGATATTATCAGGGAGCGAGTTCCAAAATGAAGACTTGATTTTACTTCTTGGTGCCATTTAAATTAGATTTAGCACCATCAAACATTGGAAAAAACCAAAGTGTTCAATATTCAATAAGACATTACGAAATAATAAATAATACATTGTGTAAAATCTATGAATGAACCAACAATTGTGAAATAATTTAATTAATATTCAACTCACTTTTGCCATTCATTTTAAAAAATCTGTTTTTGTTTCCACAGTGGCTTTCAATCAGTTTTCTTCATATTCATCATTTCTTATTTATTTAGGTCATACTGAACACTTTGGGGTTTGATAGAAACACATTTGGCTGAGAGGACTACATCACACAGATGTATCACACCAATAAAATCCTGATTTAAGGACTTAATTACTTACTATAATTAGATGGTGCACCCAGATACAACCATGGACACCTTTTCTTCATATGCTTTGTTTCCATTTCTGTCAAAGCTGGTCACAATATTTTAACTGCTAACTTTGCATACTATATTTCTAAAGTGATGCGCACTGCCACCTTGAATCTGTGGCTTTTTGTTTTCTGAAACTTCAAAAATAATTGTACTTTTTTGGCGATGTTCCTTTATTTGTATGTGCAGATCATTTATGAAGCTTTTTAAAAAAATAGTTTATAGGCATTTTTATACACCTTTTGTACTCCTGTTATTATATATTGTGCAGATCATTTATGAAGCTTTTAAAAAAAAAATACAGTTTATAGGCATTTTTATACACCTTTTGTACTCCTGTTATTATATATTGTGCAGATCATTTATGAAGCTTTTTTTAAAAAAAAAAAATACAGTTTATAGGTATTTTTATACACCTTTTGTACTCCTATTATATATTGTGTGCACTGTTTGGTCATAAAATGTGAAAATATTAAAACATGTGTAAAGCCAACTTTATTCCATTGAGGCAGGAACATTTTTCTTGCCACAAATCTCATTTTGTGCGTATAATCTGAAAAGACATTTGTTGAACAGAAATTACAAATTGACAATTACTGTAAGAAGCGGACAAACACCAAACTTGTAAGCTGTATAATGTTTACTGTAGGAGCATTGAAACAATAAACTGAATCCAGATCGTACAGCGAGACAAAAATAATTGCTGGCATTAATAGCTTCATGCAAGAGCGTGTGTGTGTACCAAGTATATTGTACACTATGAGTACATTTTCCAAGTTTTATTAGCCAGTCATCTTATCAAACGGGCTTACATTGGTGAAGTAACAGTGCCTGAAATTACATTTTTGCCTTATTTGCCATGAGGTAATAAATTGCCTGAAACTTAATTTTTATATGGCCAAAATAAAAGCAGATTTTTTTTCCAAAAATTTGTCATTTTTCAAATTTGCTGTTTGCTCACTCACACAATGAAAGGAGTTTGTAATTCATACATGAAGTACAACACAACTCAATATGTCAGAGGCGTTAGTATTACGGTCTTGATATTTTATTGGCAGAGGACGGCATTTCGCAGCTGTTAATTTCAGCCCCTGCTGTGGATTAAACACTGCTAGCTTACAAGTTTGTAAACAGCCAGACTTTATTAGCCACTTTGCTGGAGATGCACAGGTAGGTTGAGTATTGGATGGCTTGAACTTATGATGCACTTCAGATCTGGCCTACCTTACCTTTAACAAACCTTCTATAGAGCAGCAGAGCAGATCTTCTGGGTTAAACATGCAAATGCATTCTGCTCTTATAACTCCCCTCAGCCTCTGCTGCTCTCTGCTCACAACACAGCATTAGCATACTTGGCTGACAGGTAGACGTTTCACAATTAAACTGCTGACTTTGAAAGGGCACCATCTCAGTCGAGATACAGTGAAACTCAAGTACACTGAAGCTGAGTGACACGGTGAGGCTGTAGAAACAAAAACATTAAGTGGAACTTGTGAGCCATCTGTACATTGCGGTTAGTGTGGAGGGTCATGTGAACATACAAACACTGCTCACATCTGTTCTGCTGCCCTATTATTCCTGATGGGTTCATCAGAAAAAGATGGTATGTACACATTGTGATCGAAACAAAACACATTTACGAAATTGGCCACAAGAACGACCCCAACATGCAAAAATAAATTATGTCTAACAGCTCTAGTCCCTAAGACTTTATAGAAGTCAGCTGTTTTGTCCTCAGCAAGTATAACGGGTACATGCCAAGACACTGGATATCTCTGATGGGAACAAGTGGACATATTGCTTAGGATCAAAATCTGATTGGTGATGTAGCTTCAATTGAGTTCACATTGAACACAAACAGGAGCTAATCTGCCACATTTCACAAGAGAAAATGGATGCCAAAAGTTGAGAAAGAACTTAATACAGAGACCAAGCCTTCATTGGTTGACATTATTAACAATCACACACTTGTGAATCACTGTAATATGGTCAAAAATGATATATTTATAAGAATTTACATAGAACACCTTGAATTTTTACAATCGGCCATGATGAGAGTGCTCTCATCCCAGCGTCTAGGTCCTCCCGAGCTTCCCAGTCCACAGTTATATTCATTTGCTCCAGAGCAGGGCAATGGCTTTGCAAATGCCCACGTCGTTGTAGTTGAAGTAGCAAAGACCGGCGAAGGTGACCGTGGACAGGAGGAAGAGGCCGGCATTGGCCATCTTGATCTTTGCGTCCCCGTGAACATAGTCTGTAAGCACTTGGCCGATACCCCTACAAGACAAAAACATGCAGAAACAAAAAAAGTTAGTCAGTTTTTAAAAAAAATTATCTAAACGGGTTAATGTTATAACCACCAGCTATAAATGTTTCAGCCTGTTTTTTGAAAAATCATGTTTGTTTGTTGGTTTACAATACCCATAAGCCTCAGCTGTCAAGGGGGCCTTGACCTCAGCACGCTAGATATCTGAATAAAAATGGGTTCTATGGGTCTCCCCTTTACAGACATGTTACATTTGTATGTACAAAGTCTTCCGCTTTCAACTTCTTAACCGCCTTGAGGCTACGAAAGCGCCGGCGTGTTACATCTTTGTGACGTCATGACGTTTAAATTTCCGCAGCGTGTTTCCTGCTGTCAGCTTCCCTTTAAAGTTCTGACTTAAAACTCCATGCCAGGTTGTTTGATGATGAAAGGCCAAGTAAAACCAGAGATAGGGTCGAATATATTTAGTATAATAATATAGAACTAGATGTTATCCTCATTTTACCTCATATGTGATATTTGTAACCAACATTTAAAATTCTTAATTGAAAGTTGAAAGTTGTGTTTTGTGTCACTTTTCAAAATGTTGATCCAGTAAGAAAAGTTAATTATCAGGTCATATAGGTGAGGTTGTGCAAAAACAGACAAAATAGCCCAAAAGTCTGAAGGGTTAATAAAACCCCCAAATATATTCTATTAGAGTGAGACCGGTAAATGTTCCAGGCCTCTCCCGCCCTAACTCAAAAAGCTTAATAGCTTATTGAAGGCATTCAGTTCCAACATTCCTTCGGGCTGTAAAATCCTGTTAGGCACAGACTTTGCTTATCCCCAGAACCAGCAGAGAAGGGGAAGCTTTCCAGCCTTCTCATGCTTCAAGCCATGCCGATGACAACACTAAATGACATCAGAGCAGTCGTTTAACTGGTTTTGGTCAAAGGCGACAGGGCTTGACCTTTTGAGATACGCACCTGCCCTGAGAGCCATTGCTTAAGAAGACTTATCACTACTCATGACCGGGATTTGTGGCCTACACCTGCCATACTGTTCACTCAGGGCTCTAACTGATGGAAGAACACATCGCCGCGACACTAAGCTAAAGCCTCCATCTCAAGTCTGCAAACAAAGCCGGAACTAACCGGTGCTGAATTAACAGCTGCTGACGGCTACGCCGAGATGGCGCAACCCCACCTCACCAACCCCCACCAGAGACCCGTGGTGCAAAGTTTGCCTTTTGTCCCGTGAGGGTCAGTGAACAAGCTAAATCTTTGTACTGGGTAGAGACGTTTGGGAAATGAGTTTGTGGAGGGTTCAAAGAACTTTCACTCATATTCCCAAAATACTCTTGATCTGTTAAATCGCAGTCTTCTGGTGAATGACCACAGAGGAGAGGATGACTGTATTTTGACCTGGATGCTGACAAGTCAATTCAATTCAACTTTATTTATAGAGCGCATTTCATGCACAATGCAGACTCAATGTGCTTCACAATACACATAATTACAGTTTAAAACAACAACAACAAAAAACACAGAAAAATCAAACAAATCGATTACAAATTAATTGAAGAGTGCAGGTAGACAAGCCATGCCATATTCACCACATATACACTTAATTACTCACACATGTGCACCCACTCCCACAACCACACATGCACACAATTCAACCAAATGCTGTAGAGAAAAGATAGGTTTTTAATCTGTTTTTAAAAATGGCTACTGATGTGGCAAGTTTAACTGTGTCAGGCAGGGTGTTCCACTTTCTTGGGGCATAAACACTAAAAGCTGCTTCTCCTTCTTTGGATCTGGTGTGAGGGATGAGTAAGTTGCCACTGCCTGTTGACCGAAGTGTTCTTGCTGGGGTGTAGGTGATGAGCATATCTGTGATGTACTGAGGTGCAAGGCCGTGTTGTGCTTTATAAACCAGGAGCAGTATTTTGAAATCAATTCTTGTTCTAACGGGTAACCAGTGCAAGGACTTAAGAACGGGTGTGATGTGTTGATATTTCTTGGTGCCAGTGAGAATACGTGCAGCTGCATTTTGAATTAGTTGTAACCT
Organism: Centropristis striata; assembly: GCF_030273125.1. Classification (NCBI taxonomy): domain Eukaryota; kingdom Metazoa; phylum Chordata; class Actinopteri; order Perciformes; family Serranidae; genus Centropristis; species Centropristis striata. Next base: position 29,578,700 of record NC_081520.1, on the reverse strand, counting down.
TTGAATGCTTGATTTGGAGATTCCAGTGAATAAACTATTACAGTAATCTAGTCTACTTGTTATAAATGCGTGGATTAATTTTTCTGAGTCAGATTTTGACAGAAAGCCTCTCAATTTAGAGATATTTTTGAGATGGTAGTAAGATGATCTGGTGATGTGGTTGATATGACTTCTGAAATTTAAATTGCTGTCGATAATTACACCCAGATTTCTTGCTTCAGTTTTGCTGTCAAGGGAGAGAGAGTTGAGGTGTGCTGCAATTTTCAGTCTATGACCCTGTGCACCAAAGATGAGTATTTCTGTTTTGTCTTTGTTTAGTTGTAAAAAATTGTGTGACATCCATTGATTAATGTCTTTGATACACTGAGTGAGGGATGTTATGGGTGATAGGTCATCAGGGTGTAGTGAAATGTAAAGTTGTGAATCATCTGCATAATTATGATAACTTATTTTATGTTTGCGTATGACATGTGAGAGTGGAAGCATGTAGAGATTAAACAGTAGTGGTCCTAGAATTGACCCTTGTGGTACCCCGCATGTAATGTTCATTTTGTTTGAATGAAATTCACCGATGGAAACGTAAAACTGTCTGTCCTGAACCAGTTCTGAACCAGTTTAGAACTGGGCCTGATAAACCAACCCACCTTTCAAGTCTTTCCAGTAAGATATTGTGGTCAATGGTGTCGAATGCAGAGCTAAGGTCAAGTAGAACAAGAATGGAAATTTTTTTGGAGTCTGTGTTTATATGTAGATCATTTAGGATTTTAATAAGTGCTGTTTCTGTGCTATGGTGGGGACGGAATCCAGACTGATACGTATCTAAGAGGCTATTTGATGCTAGATAATTCTTGAGCTGAATGTAAACTGTTTTTTCAAGTATTTTACTGAGGAATGGTAGGTTGGAGATGGGCCTGTAATTTGCAATGACACTTTGATCCAGATTGTTTTTCTTCAGAAGTGGTTTGATGACAGCTGTTTTTAGTGATGTGGGAAATATACCTGACTGAAGAGACGTGTTAATGATATGTAAAACCTCTGGTGCTAACCAGTTAAAAACATTTTTGAAAAATGCAGTTGGGAGGGGATCCAGGCAGCAGGTGGAGGACCTGAGCTGACCAACAATATCACCCAGTTCTTTCAGATTTAAACAGTTAAAATGAGGCATGACACAGGTGGAGTTTCTGGAGAAAGGGAGGGCAAGTTCAGTTGTAGGTTTTAGGGCAGTAATGTTTTGTCTAATAGTAATGATTTTGTTATTAAAGAAAGAAGCAAATTGATCACATTTTACTGAGGACAATATTTCTGAAGGAATGATGGAAGGTGGGTTAACAAGTCTGTCAACAGTGGAGAAAAGCACTTTATTATTATTAATATTTTCATTGATGATTTTAGAAAAGAATGATTGTCTGGCTTGTTTAATTGCTTTGTTGTATTCATTCAGTTTATCCTTATAGATGTCATTGTGAACGTGAAGTCTTGTTTTTCTACTTTCTCTTTAACTGTCTGATGTCCACTCCATTTCTCCAGGGAGCTTTTTGTTTTTTTACATATTTAGATTTAAGTGGTGCAATTTTGTTGAATACATTCTGTATTTTTGAGTTGAAGTTGTCCACAAGATCCCCAGTTGAAGATGTCATGGACAACGACAACTCATTTATAGTTTTGTGAAAGCTTTCAATTGTATTGTCATTAATTATGCGTCTTTTGAGTAATTGAGAATTTTGACGTTGTACAAGGCAAGCAGAAACATCAAAGTAAATGCAACAGTGATCGGAAAAAGCTATATCTACAACAAGAGGTGTTGTAATGTTGAGTCCTTTTGAGATGACAAGATCCAGAGTATGTCCTTTATTGTGGGTAGTTCCACGGACATGTTGGGAGAGGTCGAATGCCTCCAGCAGACTAACAAAGTTTATGGCATCTGGGTCAGTTTCATTGTCAATGTGAATATTAAAGTCACCAGTTATAATAAGACAGTCATAATCAATTGAAACCTTAGATAATAGCTGGGAGAATTCTTCCAGAAATCCACATTTGGATTTTGGTGGACGGTAAACAGTTATTATTAAGATTGTAGTTTTGCAATGCACTGACAAGGCAAGGTATTCAAATGATATGTAATCACCAAGGTGGACTTCCTTACAGACATAAATGTCTGAGAAGACAGCAGCAATTCCACCACCTCTCCTATCAGTTCTAGTGGTATGGAGGAAATTGAAGTTCGGAGGTGCAGTCTCAATGAGTGTAGTGGCTCCGTTTTTATCCAACCAGGTTTCAGTTAGTAGAGTGAAATCTAGACTGTGGGTACTAATGAGTTCATTTATTAAAAATGATTTATTTGTAAGTGACCTGACATTTAAAAGAGCCATTTTTATTATTTGAGGTGCGTTGCTGTGTGAGGGGCTGACAACTGGAGGGATATGGATTAGATTACTGTGATTCGCTGAGCTGGTGTGATCAGAAGTGCATTTCTTAGGCCTAAGGTTTATAATAACAGGGATAGATGAGACTGTCACTGGACCGCTATAGTGTTTTGAGTGTGGAATCACTGACCGTCAACCAGAGTAAGCCATGCAGGAGTGCAGGGTGAGATCAATGTTCAAGGATAGGAGGCGAGATCCGATGAGATTTGGGTGCAGACGGTCATTTTTGAAGAGGTCAGTTCTGTTGAGAAAGGAGGTGAAGTTGTCCACATATGGGATGTCTCGGCTGCGACAGTATCCTTTAAGCCAGATGTGGAGTTGTCTGAGTCAGCTAAATTTTACATCACCAAAACAGGGGGGAGCAAAGGGGCCAGAAACTACACACTGTTTGTTGGAGTCTAGGATGGTGCTTATGAGGGAGATGTAGTCGTCCTTAAGCTTCTCTGATTGCTGTATTTTGAGGTCGCACGTACCAACGTGAGCAACCACAGTGGAGAATGACGGACGTTGAGAGAGTAGCTGCGGGATGACGTCATTGATGTCCTGGACGAGCGCACCTGGGTGGCAGGAAGTGCTGCATCTGCTAATCTCCACATGTCGGACCATGGAAGTTCCAACAACAAGAACAGAGGAGCGGTCGTCGGGAATATCCTCAGCAGCCTGTTGCTTCCCAGACCCACGGGAAAAAAGAAGCGGCGGTCTGGAGTGGCGCGCACACGCTGACTGAGGCCCCCTCTCGGAGCGGGAGCCGATCGATTTCCTCAAGCTGGAGCGGGCGTTTGTGGAAGTGGAGGCGCTGTGTTCCACGGGGTGCCGAGCTACCCGCGCCGGACCAGAGAGGGACGAGCCCAGACGTCGCGTGGCAGAGGGCTGCTGAAACTCCACCTGGGACACGGGTCTCGTTGCCTCAGGTTTTCGAGACATACGCTGCGGCGCGGGTGTAAACACCGGCATGGAGCTGCGTAACAGGTGTGGAGCCGGAGGAGAGAGTCGGGGCTCCTCTGCAGGGGGAGTAGAGTCATCTTGAAGAGGGGAAAATCTGTTTTCCAAGTGGATGTAATGTTTATGTGCGGGAGAGGAGCGGCGCCCTCGCCTGTGATGACTGGTGATAAGCGACCAGGATTCAGGTGCAGATGGGGTGGAGAAGCCCTGAGCTTTGGGCTTGGCACCTTGGCACATCCAGCGATCGTGGAGGTTGATGCCTGGAGGAGAAGTGGCAGCTGCAGGGGCAGTGGCTTCAGGTCCCGGTGGATCGAAGGTGACCGTGTCCATTAACAGCTCAGCCTCGCGGATCTGATACAGGTTGGAAATGCGTCCTTCAAGCTCGGTGACTTTCTCAGCGAGGTGGGTGCAGCTGTCACAGGATGGTGAGGTGAGTGGAGCCATGATAGCACCCTGTTTGTACCCAGCTTGTCCCAGAGAGCTTGTTTCGGAGGGAAGCGCTCCGGTTTTTGGAGGGAAGTGCTCCGGTTTTGGAGGGAAGCGCTCCGGTTTTGGAGGAAAACTACTCCTGCTTCCTCTTTAGGTGTAAATAGTGTTGTGTTGAGTAAAGTTGAGTAAAGAGTCAGCAAATTGTAGATTAAACTGTTGGCTGTTCGGGATTCGATCGTTCAGCTGCTGCTGCTCTCTGTGCTGCTGCTGCTCTCTGTGCTGCTGCTGCTCTCTGTGCTGCTGCTGCTCTCTCAATAAAGTAATACTGATTGATTGATTTGATTGATGATCCCCACCTCTGACTCCTCAAATTAAGTCAAATTAATACCCCGTTTGCACTGGACTACAACTCCCTGTGGACCTCAAGACCTCATTTTCCTGCCTGTCGCCTTTTCCCAGGATAAGGAAATATACTGGTCATTCTGGAGGCTGTAGTTTGTTGTGATTTTGAGTTGAATTTATACTGAATGGTGTTGGGTGGACAATATAATATTAGAAAACCCTCTCAGCCCCCAAAATAACCAGAAAGATGTTCAACCACATCACTCTAAATCAGTTTCAACAAACACCCAACAACATGATGTTTATGATGGTAGGATATATACCTAATAAAGTGGTGGCCAACTCATATTCATTGTTTTTCCTTATATATGTTTTGTATATACACTGACTGGCAAATTCATAAGGTACACCAGCACAATGTAATACAACAGCTCTGCCATTAATTCTACAGTTACAAGGACAAAAGATCCTTTATTTCAGTAAAAGTATTAATACCACAGTGAGAAATGAATCCACTACAAATGAAAGGCCTGACTTTAGAACTTCAACTTTAAAATGTACTCAAAGTATCAAAAGTAAAAGTACTCGTTATGCAAAATGGCTTCACTCAGATTGTTTTAAAAGCAGCTTTCAGGTTTTTTTGACTGTCAGAAAGGTAATAATTATACTTTATGTTTATTACTGAGGTCACAGTGTACTGGAGTGCATTATATTGACAGGTGTTCCTAATATTCTGGCTCTACCATGTATGTAAATTGGGTGGCCATTATTAGAAACACCTCTTAATAAAATGTTGAAAACTACTGCAAACTACAACCTTTATAATGAATATATAGTTAAATTAATAACTCTCTTATTATTATTGCAAAGGCAGAATTTATGGATGCAGATTTTGTATTAGATCACATTTGGGTATACAAGTTGACCTAATAAAGTGGCCAGTTGGTGTAGAGCTATATACAACAAAAACTAGCCTGCAAAGAGGAATTGGCCTGCAAACCGACCAGAGAAAAAAAGATCTCTGCTGTGTAATTACCAAGTAAACAGGAAGTTATGTTTTTTGTGGGTTAGCTATGGAAAGTATGTGGTGATGCAATATGTTCCACAAAACTAGAGCCCAGACCAATACAGGGCATTTTGAGGCTGACAACAATGCTGATTTTAAGGCAACATTCACTGATTACCAATATAGTAATAAACCAAGAAAACGTCATTGGCCAGATTACGTCGGTTAAAGGTTCTGAATGTCGGTTTCAATTCATTTTCTATTAACAGGGGTTGACTTGCTTAATGCCAGTGGCCATTCAAGGAACTGTGTTTTTTGGCATTTCTGCATAGGCTTCATTTTTCAGCCCCTACTGCAGGGATGGTCAACTGGAGGCCCGGGGGCCACATACGGCCCTCACCCTCACTTGAAGTGGCCCTCAGTACAACTACATGCATTTGAGTATGAAATCAGTTAAAAAATGCACAAAATTACTTCTTGTAATAAATGTTGGTCTGCTATTCTTGCACTTAAATAAAGAGAAATCACAGTAAGTGGTTATTTTTTATTTGCTTCAAACCTTTTGTAATCCTATTTATACTGTTAAACATGCATTTGAGCATGAAATATGTTAAGTTACTGCACTGTAAACATATTTAAAATTGCAGTTTCATCATATCTGGTTAAGTGCACGCTCCTATATGTGGCCCTGTGGTAGTAAACATGAAACACTGTGGCCCCCTGCAGCATTTAAGTTGCCCATACCTGCCCTACTGGTACATACGCATTAACAAAACTTTATTTCTAATGCAACCAGGGCTCAGCTCAGTGGTTGCCAGTCTTACCAGTGTCCATGCAGGGTCAGGGCAGCGGCCAGGGAGTAGTCAATGACAGGACAGGGGTTAAAATAGGCCACGGGTCCCATGGCCAGGAGCAGGATGCTCAGCACTCGCTCTGCTGTCCAGTGCAGGGAGGCGGCTTTGGAGCCAGAGCCCGCTGTAGAGGAGAGAAACAGCAGACTTAATTATATGCATGGTAAAAGTCAAAAGATGGGGTGTCCATAAACAAATAGCTGGACATTTTGTCTAATTTGGACATGACACTCAAGATTTGTAATCTATACACACATTTACAGTTTTACAGTCAAGGTTTCAGAAAATATATGCTTTCTTGTTGAGCGTAGATGTGAAGATCAATACCTCTCATGTCTGTAGTGTAAATATGATGCTAGCCCTATCAGTAGTGAAGCAAGTGAACCAAAAAAACTCACAAAACTGACTTGCAGGTCATGTTTGTAGTAATTTCATCCCTTTCTTGGTTGAAATAAAGTGCTATTCAGTAATCCATGCATGCTGCCTGCAGCTGATTATCTTAGCACAAAGTCTAGAAACAAAGAAACATGAAGCCAGACTCTGACCAACAGTGACAAAGTCCACCTACCAGCACCGTTACAGCTGGTAGAGCTCATATCTCATCAAACAAAGCACAGGTGAAAACACCTGTGTGCTGATAGACTATTCTTAAACAGTTTTTCATATTGAACAGATAAGGAACATTGAAATCTTTTTGTATTAGATACGTCATTTTAACGGCATTATTCTGCACAAAAGACATTCTTTAATTGCTCAAACTTCTAGCCACGACTGTGCTGATTCCATAGAGATGCAGGACTTAGATTGCAGTGAAATACAAGGCTGCAGTGCGTAAAATTTAAAAAGAACAAAAAACACCCTGAAAAACCTCGGGGTTCAGAGGGTTAACAAAACTAATGTCAATCAGTAAAAATAAAGAAGTTAGGCCAACTTTTGGCATTTCACAGAAACACCTGGCTTTCCAGAGAACACCTCAACTCTTGTTATTCTGTATATGACCCAGTAACCTTAATAGTGAGTCATGTGAGTGAAACCATTAAGGAGACCTTACATGAACTTGGCGTCAAAATACTACCACCACTCCAGCATTAAGGGTTCTAAATCTAGACCACAAAACACCTGTCCTACACACCACAAAAGCCGTCAGCCAGCTGCCTTTATGTCAAACCATGCAAACTGAGGGGTACTGACACACTTTACTCTACAGAAATGCAGCTAAACCAAATCAATCACCGTAATCAGGGCAAAAGCTAAAAGCGAGAACTGACAAAGCAGACACCCTTACCTGATTATTGGTTAAATATTGGTTCATTCTCTCCAAACAGAGTATCGTATCGTAACACATAATTTTCACATGGATTGCCCTATGATACTCGGACTGAGCTTTATTTGGTTTAAAAGCAGTGTCTCGCAGTGATAATGGAGTGAAAAGTCGGGATGTAATTTATAATGTTTATTTTATAATGAAAGTCTGACACAGGTGTTGACTTAGGTCGGTGGTCATTTCTGGGGCTGCTGGTTTGTTACATAAGAGGTTTTCCTGCTGTTCTGTATGCTCCCTGTATATGCTACTGCGTACTTCCATTTGTCAACACTGACCGTACAAAGCCTGTGACGCATGAATCCTTGCTGTCAGCTGGTAGGGCTGCTCCTGGTATTTGTGTGGTACAACCAGCGGCCTGGCCAACAAAGTGCTTTGATAGAACAGAGCTGGAGAAAAAAACAGGAAAAAAAACATGTTTCCAAATGGGCATAATGATGAACCACAGGTTGAAGTTTGAAGCACAAAATAAAATATGTTTTTTATAAAGTATGTCATCTTAGCACACCCAGCTCAGCAGAGAGCTGCAGCATTAGTTTATCCATCAATAAGTCATTTGACAGAAAAAATATGCCTTCACTAATTTATTAATTTGTTACTTGAAACTTACTTAATTTCTCATGCAAAAAATGACACAAAATGCTGTTTTCATATGGAGATTTCTGCTTTCTTTCTTTCTTTCTTTGTACTTAAATACCGGACTACTGTGAGAACCGAATTTCCCTTCAGGGATGAATAAAGTAATCTATCTATCTAACTATATTTCCTCTGTTTAATATCATATTTAACTGATTTTCTTTGGGATTTGGACGGACATAAAAAAAAAAACATTTACCGGTAAATAAATTATTTTGAACTTGGAGAAGCTGGGATGGACATTTTTCACAATTTTCTGACATTTCATGACAGCTTTGTTAACTGTCCATATTTCTGTCTTGTAAATATATATTTACCTGAATAATATCAGTCACTCTAGCAACATTAAGACAGATTTGAGCCCCAGAGGACCAAAATAGCATAAATAATTAATAACTGGATTTTTTCAATTAAGTGAAAATGAAATGTAGAAATATAGAGTATGTAGAATAAATAAAAGAACAAATAAATGTAGAAAAATAAACACAAACATAATTTTTTTTTTTATGACTATATTTTGAGGCGAGATATTTATTCAGTTACAACTTTCCCTCAAACATGCACAGTACACTTCAATATATAATATGTTCAATAAATATAAATACAATTTTCCCATGGATAATTACATAATAAACTGACTTTGAGTATCAAAGCGACGATAAACATTGAGTAAAAAAGAAAGGGGAGTTCAACAAAACTGGTTTCCACCATAGACTGTATAATAATAAGGTTTCCACCATAGAATGTATAAAGACACACAGCTGTTTCTATAATTGGAAACAGTAAACCAAACAGTCAAAAGAGGGCGGTGGCGAGTAGTCTTAACCTTACATGCACTTTTGCTGAAAATATTCTATGCTCTTTGGTTTATTTTATGTATGCCGAATTAAAGCCGGAGTCTTGTTATCTCAAAAATAGCTGCTTAAAAGTTTTGCGTGATAAGTAATGGTATCAATGAGTGGGTTAACTTAGAAATTCACAAATTCTGACTAGTGTTTGGCGTACAGTTCTGTGTGTATGGAAGAAGCAGTAACGTCGTGGACTGATGTCATCATAGTGTCAAATTTCAAATCCCCCCTTCAGTTATCCTAACATTAACTTTTATTGAAAATACTCTATGCTCTTTGGTTTATTTTATGTATGCCGAATTAAAAACGGGGCCTTGTTATCTAAAAAAACGTCTTCTTAAAAGTTTTACGTGGCACGTAATGGCGTCAATTAGTGGATTAAATGAATATCTGTGAGACTGTGACCAGTGTTTGGCGTACAGTTCTCCATGTATAGTAGGAGCAGTAACGTCATGGTCTGATGTCGTCATGGTAGCATATTTTAATTCCCCTTCAGTGCACATTAGTATATAACAGATGAAGCTACTAACAAACGTTACACAGTGACAGGGCCCTTTAATAATAATAACCTACACCAAAAGCTTGCATGTTAACTTAAGTCGTGAACTTATTAAGGGTAGGAGCCTCTGACAGTCGTGATTTGTTCGTACACAGCTAAAACTGGGCCCCACGTCTGTTAAAACGCCTGGCTATTCAACTACGACACCAACTGAAGCACATGTGTTCAGAAAAACGCTAAAAACTGACAGAAGTACTCACGTTTGACTCCTCTGCGACACACAGAACTCAACCTGACGATAGCCGCCATGATGATCAGCCAATCAAGGTCACCACAGTTACCCGGATGTGGTTGTTGAGTCGTCAGCAGCACAAAGATGTTGGATGGTGAAAGAGATCACAAAGCCTCGTTTGTTAACACAAATATTTTCACTGGTTTTACTTTGCATTATAAAGACGTCATAGTTGGCTGTTTTGATCACAGAAAGAATGATGATGATGATACATATTTTCTTATAAATTTAATTTTTCTTTTTGCCAAATACCACATACACAATTATAAGTTTTCAAGTAAAAATTATTAAGTTATTTTTGTTGAAGTCAGAGTTTGAACAATATAGCTCAACTCTCTCCTGTCTACAAACAAAAAAGCTGTGAAGACTGCCAACATATGCACTTAATGCGTTTAAAGTCTTTAACACGTAACCTTGCGTCTGTTTGTATTATTTATTGTTTTTGTTTCATTCTTTTCCATTTAATTATTCTTCTGTTTTATTTAAAAAAATATTATTTACTTCTATTTTATTTTTTGCATTGTTTATCTTTCTGTTACTCGTTTCTTCTTCTTTGTAAATAAAAATAAATTTGTTTTTTTACTTGAAAACTTACATTTGTGTATGTGGTATTTGGCAAAAAGAAAAATTAGATTTATAAGAAAATATGCATCATCATCCATCTTTTTGTGATCAAAACAGCCAAATATGACATCTTTATAATGCAAAGCAAAACCAGTGAAAATATTTGTGTTAACAAACGAGTCAATGTCCTTCCAGAGTCTTTATGTGAATTAAGGCAGATCCTGTTGAACATGAAATATCTTCGTATCCGTCACTTTTTGCGTCACATCCGGTGCGCAGATTTACAAAATAAAACAGGGTGGTTCCGCAGCTGTCTGCAACGCAACGTGTGATTTGTAGATCAGCGATGTGTGACACGCTGCAGCGCTCATCCCGGTGAAACCGAAGGTCACCTCATCTCATATCAGCAGCGCCGGCTCTGTCAACTGACATACAGACTTGCTCTGTAGTTATTTAATAAACACAATGGACAATTTTGATAATTTTAGTGCGTCGGATAAAGCAGAGGCGACGGAGCTGCAGCGTATGATCGCGATAGAGCAGCAGAAAGCTCAGTTCCAGGCCCAGGTGTGTATGCTAACCATGCTAATCTGTTATCCAGGCATTTAGCATTTAACTGTGACGGCGAGGACACATGTAGGGATATGAAGTTCGGTAAAGTTGGAAATATGTGCACAGAGTCGTTCTTTCTATGTCTATAAGTCACCAGAGGAACATTGTTTTCAGGGTGACTGAACACAGTTGGGTAGACCGCAACAACAACCTGATTTTCCTCAGTACGATCACGACAGCTTTCATTGGATCCTATGCACTGCCAGCTGTGGCTCTTATGCACAGGGACCGTCTACAAAGTGCAATACCGAACATACATGTCACAAAAACAATCAACAACCTTACCATGGAAGGATGAAGAAAAATCCGCCAACTTTTTAATCCATCCAGTGGTGGAAGAAGTATTCCCACCCCTTAATCCCATCCCTTACTAAAAACACAAATCGGAAAAAAGGTTCCATGGGAATTAACTGAAGACTGGGGTTAATTTAAACAAACTGTATAATATCCAAACGTAACTATGAACATTTTGTTTTGTATTAAGCAGACATCCATGCAAAATGATACAATTAAACACAAGACATTTCAACAGATATATTTGTAGGTAGAACTTTATAAAATTTCAATTTTATTGAGATGTTGTTTTCATTAAACAACAAACATGAATGTTGAGTTAAATATTAATCAATCTGGTTGTTTAAGTCAAGATTATGCTAAAATACATTTTCCCCAACTACATTTATGTTTCCTGTTAAGGGCCAACCTCAATAAGTTTTGTATATTCCTGGTTTATTCACATTAATTCCCATGGATACTTTCCTATTTTGAAAATTCCCGGAATTGTGTAACCCTGTACATAAATGACCTCCGCTTGGTGTTTCTCCAAGCTTTTCTGCAAATTTTTTAATTTATAAATTAATGAACAATAACTTCATTTAAGGTTGTAGTGTCACCAAAATCCTGAAGTGGCCAGTCAGTGTTTAATCATTTGCTAATCACCTTTTATATTCCAGGTGCACACTTTTACTGACGTCTGCTGGGACAAGTGTGTGGACAGTCCAGGCTCGAAGCTGGACTACCGGACAGAGACGTGCCTGGTGAGCTGTGTGGAGCGCTTCATCGACACCACCCTGACCATTACCAACCGCTTCACACAGATGGTGCAGAAGGGTGCTCATTAATGATGGACTATAGATGCAAATGGACTGTATCATGATATTATTAAGATATTCCATGCATGTGTATAGAAGATTATGTGAAGAGGAACATGTTTTTTACTGTTTATGACACCAGTTGACTGGTGTTGCTCGAGGAGTCCAAAAATGCGTTAGAAACTCTACATTGTTGTAGCTGCAAATGGCAGCGAGATGTACCTTACATCAGTAAAGCAACACAATATGCTCATGTTCATCCTGTCTGTGATCTTTCATCTACTAAATTGAAATGGGAATGAAGCAGGGAAACAATCTGGTGGCTGCTGTTTCAACATCAGTAAATTTGTCGCCATGTGTCCTACCAAGAGAGAACTTCATTGGGTGGAGAAAGGATAAAAACATGGACTGATTAGGATTAAGAAAAAGACAACCAACATTGGTTAATATATTATTTTCATAAAAATATTTATTAAATGATTGATCGAATAGTGGAAGCAAACTTCAAGGTGTTACTGAATGTTATTAAGACTCTTTCTGTGTACTTGGCAGACAGATATCTGCAATACAAGTTGGAAGTACGAATGGAGTAAGAAGAGAGAATGTTTGATGATTACACAAAAAACCACCAGAGGTCAGTGTTATGATTTATATTTAGATCTTATGGTGATGACAAAGAGCAGTTTAGAATCACACGTTGGTGCAAACATCACAACTCTGATTCCATAAAAGTTGTGATGCTGTGTAAATAAAACGCGTATCGATAATTTGATAATACTTTTTAATAATCACGCACTGGCCACTTTATCAGGTACATCTGTTTGACTGCTCGTTAACACAAATATTTAATCATCCAATCACATGGCAGCAACACAAAGCATTTAGACATGTAGACATGGTGAAGACGAGCTGCTGAAGTTCAAAGCGAGCATCAGAATGGGGAAGAAAGATGATTTAAGTGACTTTGAACGTGTCATGGTTGTTGGACTGAGTATTTCACAAACTGCTGATCTAACAACCATCTCTAGGGTTTACAGAAAAAGAGAAAATATCCAGAGAGCCTTGATGCCAGAGGTCAGAGGAGAATGGAGACTGGTTCAACAGGAACTCTAATAACCACTGGTTACAACCAAGGTCTGCAGAAGACCATCTCTGAACCACAACACGTCCAACCTTGAGGCAGATGAAGACCACACCACCACTTTATTAGGTACACCTTGTAGCTTATAAAGTGGCCCGTGAGTGTATATTCAATTGAAAATCACTACCAGGACAGTATATTTGTCAACTCTGAATATGATGCCAGCAGCATGTTTGAAAATAGTAAAAACAAAAGACTGGGAAATTGGGGAATATTCAAAAAACACCCTGTATGGGACATTCAACAGGTAAACAGTTTATTTTTTAACAGCTGATAGTATCATGATTTGATATGAAAGGGGCATCCTGGAAAGGCTCAGTTGTTCACTGAGGCTCACCAAGCTGTGAAAAACTGCATGGGTAAATAATCCAACAGTTTATGAACAATGTTTCTCAGTGCACAAGTGAAAGGAATTTAGGGATTTCAACATCCACAATCCATAACGTCATTAAAAGATTTAGAAAATCTGGAGAAATCTGTGCATGTAAGGGGCAAGGCCGAAAAATCAACAATGGGTGTCTGTGACCTACTATCCTCCAGACGGCGCCGCATTAAAAACCAACATGACTGTATAAACAAGGAACACTTCAGAAAATATGTTTATCACAATTTGTCACTGTATCTCTAAATGCAAGTTAAAACAATATGCAACTAAGACTGGGCCATCTATCAACATCCAAAAACACTGCCAACTTCTCTGGGCTCCTGCTCTCCTGCATTGTATTTTTTTGTTATTATTAGACTGATAATACAAATGCATCAGTACGTAACATGCTCTTTCCTCCTCTGATGCCCTCTTGAGAAGGATCGTGGCGTTCAACAGCTGATAGAAAGCCCTCGGCAGGTGGTCAAATCCATCTGTCACTTCAAAATACCTGACAACAGCAAAAAACACCCAGTAAAATCCTTTTAATTACAATCCATCATTAAAGCTGCACTGATAAATATTTGAACAATTAACTCTATTACTGTGTGTGTTGCTAATAATGACAAATTCAATGTGAATTTTGACTCAAATCTGCATTTCCCCTTTAACTCTAGAAAGCGTTTTAGCAACTTTCAGCTAATTGTTTTGTTTCATGGCCTGCAACTTTACTAATTTGTGCTACATGGTGCTGCAGCAAGAGCATTGCAGCACCGGCTTGCAGCTCTTCTGTGTGGTGTTTGCACCACAGTACCAGGACTATATATTTAAACTTTACGCTTATCATAGCTGTATATAATTCCAGCAGCATGTTTGAAAATAGTAACAATAGAAGACTGGGAAATTTGGGGAATATTCAGAAAAACACCCTGTATGGGACATTCAACAGGTAAACATTTTATTTTTTAACAGCTGATAGTATCATGATTTGATATGAAAGGGGCATCCTGGAAAGGCTCAGTTGTTCACTGAGGCTCACCAAGCTGTGAAAAACTGCATGGGTAAATAATCCAACAGTTTATGAACAATGTTTCTCAGTGCACAAGTGAAAGGAATTTAGGGATTTCAACATCCACAATCCATAACATCATTAAAAGATTTAGAAAATCTGGAGAAATCTGTGCATGTAAGGGGCAAGGCCGAAAAACCAACAATGGGTGTCTGTGACCTACTATCCTCCAGACGGCGCCGCATTAAAAACCAACATGACTGTATAAACAAGGAACACTTCAGAAAATATGTTTATCACAATTTGTCACTGCATCTCCAAATGCAAGTTAAAACAATATGCAACGAAGACCTATATCTATCAACAACATCCAAAAACGCTGCCAACTTCTCTGGGCTCCTGCTCTCCTGCATTTTATATTTTTGTTATTATTAGACTGATAATACAAATGCATCAGTACGTAACATGTTACTGATGTAGCTGGTTAAGATGGAGGTAGTTTTTTCTACGAGGGAGTGTGAGATGGAAGAAGAAAACACAAGGTTCTGCTCCAAAAAGTTTCTCAATTTCTTTTATTTAATGCATGCATTAAATAACTAAGTATTACAAAATATATGTGTTGTACCTTTGTTAGAAAGGGTTATCGAAGAAGGCCTTGTCGTGCAGGGTTAACAATACAGTGGCAAGGAAACAAAGCAGCACAAAGTGGAAGGTGATATTTAAAATATTTTCTCTTTAAATAAAAGCTTTTAGACCCAGATGACTGAAAATTTTAAGAAAGTACTCAATTCAATTATCTTTGTTTTGGTCAAACTAAAAGTCAAATGAAGTAACTGAAATATAAAGTAACTGAAGTGAAATATAGATACAGAAATGTCACATGAAGGTCCATCATTCAAGGTTCATCAAAATAGAAGCGACTATTTTGTTGCTTGGTTCCAGCTTCTCAAATATGAGGATTCCCTGCTTTTTTTCGTAAATGTTAGTATGGCAAGTGTTTGGGTGTTGGGATTGTTTTTCGGACAAATTGAGCAATTTGCATACACCAACTTGGACTGAACCATGATGGGCATTTTTCACTATTTGTCAATCAAAGAAATACCTGTTTGGTCTAGAAAATGTCAGCAAAGTAATCATTAGTACTGAAAATAGTTATCAGTTAACGTTCAGCTGTAATTCAGTGTTAAAATCATGGAATATCCTCTGAAATACACCATTTGATATTAATGCCCTGCAATTCACAACCATGTCTCCCTGTCCTGTCCACCTCTGTCATATTGTATGTGTGTTTTAAGTATACGTTTGGACGGGTTGATGGCTAATTTCGTTTCTGTGATTCTGATTCTGATAATAG
The DNA here is from genome assembly GCF_030273125.1 of Centropristis striata. Taxonomy (NCBI): domain Eukaryota; kingdom Metazoa; phylum Chordata; class Actinopteri; order Perciformes; family Serranidae; genus Centropristis; species Centropristis striata. The sequence goes on along the minus strand of NC_081520.1, from coordinate 29,562,976 downwards.
AATTAATATTCGTATGTTGATCTTTGGAGTCTGATCAAAATGTCATTTAATAAGTTGCCAGTTATAAGCTTTGTGCTGCTGATAAAAAGACAACTCTAAAAACATACCTACACCAATAAATATGTATATAACACACAAGTTTTTTTTATGGCATATCAGTGGGTTAACATTGATACACCAGTATTCACAAGATATAACCAATATGTCAAACAACCATAAAGAAAGATATGTAAACAAAACATTTTCTACACATTAAACTAAACTGTAAGGCTGTTGATATTCTGAGCTGCCCGGAGGGCAGACTTCATGGCAGTTTCAATCCAGCCATGCGGCATGGCCGTGTGTTCTCCTGCAAAGTGCACCCGTCCCTCGCTCTGGAACAGTTCTCTGGCGTAGTGTCCCTGCTGGTAGGGTGTGAACAGGGCGAAGGCTCCCAGACTGTAAGGATCCAAGCCCCACTTCTTCACCAGCCCCCCTGTACACAGAGGCCTGATGTCCTCTCCGTGGATCTTCACCAAGTCCTCCAGCACCACAGCCATCAGCTCCTCCTCACTCATCCCTTGGAAGAGCGTGGAATCATCAGAGCAGGTGTAAGACGCCAGCAGGGCTCCTGCAGCCGTTCCAGGGAAGCTGTGACTGGGGTAGTAGATGAAGCGAGCGGGCCGGTCTGTGATGCTCTTCCCTCCTCTGATGCCCTCTTTCTCCCAGAAGCGCTCTCTGAAGCTGAGCACCACCTTGGTGGAGCTGGCGTAATGAACTGAGCGCAGGGCCTCCATCTTTTCCCCAGAGAGAGGCGGCTGGAAGTCAATGAAGACCGTGGCCTTGGCTGTGGCCGTAACCAGGGCGTAGTCCACTGTTAGGTTGGCCAGGGAGCCTGAATTACGCCAGTCCTGGTATGTTACTGTCACACCTCTTCCGCCTGTTTGGTTTATCAGCTTGACCTTGGAGTTGAGGAGGATCGTGGCGTTCAACAGCTGATAGAAAGCCCTCGGCAGGTGGTCAAAGCCATCTGTCACTTCGAAATACCTGACAACAGCAAAAAACACCCAGTAAAAACCTCTTAATTACAATCCATCATTAAAGCTCCACTGATGCATATTTTTTAACATATTACTGTATGTGTTGCTAATAATGACAAATTCAATGTGAATTATCACTCAAATTAGCATTTCCCCTTCAACTCTACAAAGCGTTTTAGCAACTTTCAGCTAATTGTTTTGTTTTATTGGTTGCAACATTACTACTTTGCGCAACACTGTACTGCAGCAAGAGGGTTGCAGCACTGGCTTGCGGCTCTTCTGTGTGGAGTTTGCATGTTTGCCCCAAGGTCAGCGTGGGTTCTCTCCCGTAGGAGTGAATGAGAGCGTGAATGGTTGTCTGTCTCTATGTGTTTGCCCTGTGATAAACTGGAGACCTGTCCAGGGTGTACTCCGCCTTCTGCCCAGTGTCAGCTGGGATCAGCTCCATCTCCCCATGACCCACGTTCAGATAGGCGGTTAAAGATGATGAATGAATAAACTTTACTATTTTGCTTAATGCTGAATTCACAAAACCTGATTTTCATTTTTATCAGATTGCTGTACCGTTCAATCTGAATCCTTTTGTGTGCTCAGCCCTTGTATTTTCCACTGGTGAATATTTCTCAACCAGCCAGCTCCCTGCCTGCACTTTTTGTTTTTTGCGCTCAATTAACATTTTTTTTTAATTTTTTTATCTCAACCACATTTTTTTTCTGCATCCAGAGATGGTAAGCCAATGCTATGTGTGCAGACTGCATGTTTCCAGACAGTGGTAAAATAAATATTCCTTACTCAGTGTTGTCGTTGATGTCTGACTGTATGTACAGCATTTCTATCAGTGATGTGTAGAAGAGGCTGTTTTCATTCAGGATGTCCCCGATCATCCTCAAGGCCCCACGACTCAGGTTGCCCTCCTTCACCAGATATTCCTGTCAGCAATCAAACGTAAGCTGTAAAATGTTCCATTCAGATTCAAAATATGAACTGTGACAATGTCCAAACAAATAATTCTTTACCTTCACTGTGTAGGAATCATATTTATCCAACATGGCTCGGCAGCCGACTGCCTTGAGGTCATCCTTTACCTATGCACAGATTACAACACTTAAAAACACATCCCTATCCCAACATGTACAGAAATGATAAGTCATGTGGAATGTATACAAACCTTCCAGAGTGTCTGACTGAATAGTTGAGCAGCCGACTTCCCCTTCTCTCTGTCATTCAAGCTGTAGTTGAGCACAGCGGGGTTGTTTTCCACAGTATATGTTTTCTGTAGCACTCCGTTTACAAAATAATAGGTGTTGATGTCATCTTGGATGAACTGTCTCAGGGGAATTTTTAATTTTGAGACAAAGGACAGCAGAATTCTGTTGAACAGATATATTAAATATTTTATTTCATGGAAAAGAGATTTAATTTGGTTATTTTTTATCAAGCCCAGTGCACTGTAATAAATCATTATGTAGTCATTTCATTTGACTTAATATATTTGATCAAATGTATTAAATATAAATGCGTCCTTGATTTTGAGGCAGTTGTTTAAGTAACTTTAATATAAAAATGTTTGAGATAGAATCTACTTATTTTGATCACATTAAATATAATCTTTATGTGTATGTAATTCTAAATCAAGAGAATTTTGAATGAATCCAACACAATAGAATTAGTCTGTTTTTAATTGACAGGCACTTCCTGTTAAGTTGTTATTAACTCAACTTGTAACGTAGTTAGATTTAATTAATAATATTGCGTGCAATCTGTTGCCTCAATTTTATTGAGTAGCTATTGTTAATCTTTTTTTACAGTGTGGTGGATGAAGATAAGATAAGATATTATTTCAGTGTTACAGCAGCGAAAGAAGCATAAATAAAAATGAGAATTAATAATAAACAAGCAATAAAAATCAGAAGGAATATAAAAGCATTAACATTTTAAACGAGGAAATTAAAATAATAGGAACAATATATACAATATATACCGACTCAACAGTTGAAATTGCACCATTACACATAGAAACATATTTATAGTCCACAGTTGAATGATAATACACCTAATTAAAGTATTGAAGCATTTAGATCCTTTAGTTAAAGCTGCATTAGTTGATTTTTTGCCACTTGGGGGCAGCCCAACAAGCTGTAAATTCAACATTGACTGTTTTGGTCTCTACCAACCCCTGAGAGAAATATCTGGCTCATTAGTTGCTAACTTTATTCATCTGTTGCTTGACTGGATAGACAGGGTACAGTATAGATAGTACAGACCTTTTCATAGTGCTTTTATTTTTGTGTTTCCCCTATGTCCCCTTGTCTCGTTTCAGGTCTCTTCACTCCTTGCTCGCTCCCTTGATTACCCACAGATGTGTAGAATTGTCTCTACTTTCCTTTCAGTATTTATGTCCTGTCCTTCCCTTTGTCCTGTGCCAGTTCATCTTGTCTCATTCATTGAGACAAGATGTAATTAAGTACATTTACTCAAGTATTTTCAATGTATGTAACTTTATACTTCCACTTTTTTTACATTTAGAGGTAATTATTGAACTTTTTACTCCACTACATTTAGCTGACTGCTTTAGTTACTTTTCAGGACAAGATTTAACATAAAAAACATGAAAAATAAAAAAAGAATAGACTTTTTTTTCTGATCGGGTCCATTCTGCATAACAAGTACTTTTACTTTTGATACCTTAAGTACATTTTGATGCTGATAATTTTGTACTTTAACTTACTAAGTTTTCAATGCAGGACTTTTACTTGTAGTGGACTTATTCTGCAGTGTGGTATTAGTAGTTTAACTTAAGGGATCTGAATGCTTTTTCCACCACTATACTTAAATATGGTGCTAAATTAAGTACTTCAGTTAATGTACATATTTGTTAAAGTTCTTCCAACATTATCAGGCACCTCATGTCCCTGTCATGTTATGGCCCAGCAGACAGTTAGAAGAGATGAGTAATTTCTGCACTCACTTATGAAAGCTGGGGATCCTCATGGCGCCCACTTCTGCATACCAGCCTTCTCTATCATTCCTGAAGGTCTCCACGCGTCCTCCAATACGGTTACTGGCTTCTATTATGGTCACCTAGTTGTCCACAAGATCATCATATTAGTTTCACTTTTATATTTCAAGTAGAAATTATTATTCCCACGCTATAAATTACTTTACCTTATGTCCAGCATCTTCTAAAAACTTTGCAGCAGTCAGTCCAGCGATGCCCCCGCCGATGATTGCTACGTGACGAGGTGCCTTAGTGGCAGGAAGACCTTTATCCACCATGTCCAGGAGCTCACTGTAGTCGGTGTCCTGGAGGCACTCAAACAGAGGGTCCCCAAAGATCCCACTCACAGCAAACACCACCACCCCCACTAGAACCAGAGGAACTGACAGAGGAAGAAAATACTGATTGATTGATTTAAGTTTATTTCAAACATGCAAAAGAAAAAGAAAAATGGTCATACTGAAAATAATAATATTACACAAAATAGTCATTATTTATTTATTGTGTATTCATAATTAATTACCGAGCTTACTTGTAGGTCAATAATAGGTCACAACAACAATTATTTTCATAAATGTATCCAAATAAATAGTATTATCTTTATTTTACAGAATACAAATTTTATACTAATATGTTCATTGAAATATAAAATGTAATTACTTACATAATTACTGTGGTAATAATAATAATATTTTTTATAATAATAAAAATTAAAATATATAAAATACATATATATATATAGATGGTAAACTGAGAATAAATATCAAACTACATAATTCTAATATCAAGTCTAGTGATGAATTCAAAGCAGCAGAGGATGAATATTTCCAAGCTTTACTGAAACTGAAGACAGCAACCACTGACTTCCACTTTCCTTCCTTCCTTCCTTTCTTTCTTTCTTTCTTTCTTTCTTTCTTTCTTTCTTTCAGAACAAAAAATTATCCTAATCATGTTACATATTCACAATAATCCATTTGAATTGCACAGACGCTTTTATCCAAAGCGACTTACAGGAAGAATAAAAGCAAACAATCAAGGTATAGCGCAAAAATGAGCTATTAGTGCATCAATAAGTGCATTCAATCACATACAAGGATTAAATTAACAATTAATCAAATCTAAAATCCAAACTGTTAAATTATATTATGTAATAGCAGTTTATCTAACACTTACAGAACTTACAAAGTGCCATGTGAGGGATCATCTTGAGAACAGAGCTCCACAGTCTGGACTTCTTCCTTCTGCTGCTGATACTGATACTGTTAGAGGAAAAGGAAACCTACCAAGACAAGCATGATAAAAGCTTAGTGGGTTCACACTCAGACAGTGTTATTTATCAGTTAAATATCCCACTGAGCTGAATGTGTTCAGTTCAAAGCTGAACTTTTTTTCAAAAAACATTTTAAAAATACATTAAATTTGGTACATACATGAATATTTATTCTATGAGTGAAATATCAAAAAAGAGATGAGAAACATTTCCAGTCTACCCCTACATTCCACTCACCTTTATCAAAGGTAATGTCTCGTAAGTTGTCATAAGCCTATGCATGACTGAGGAGAACTGACCGAGTCCCTGATAAAGCTAAACTTTCAATGCTGTCTGTGCATATGAGAGCCGCCTGGTAAAACCCGGACGCATGGTATGTGTGAAATTGCACACGACGTAATTTTAATGAGGGACTGTGTGGCTCCTCAGGTCTTCCAGAAATATTTTCCCACACCGGCTCGAGAGTCAACCACACTGAACAAATCAGATTAGTGAGGGTATACTAGTCATCAGCATACCTCATTTCCTCCATCTTCACTCATTTCAATATCTGACCTGAAAGTGCTCATTCAGTGCTATTCAAAAAGGTCAAGCTGCATTCAAACTTCAGATAAATATAATACAAGAAAAACAAAAAAAGAATAGTTTTTTTTCTATTAAAAATATCCTTGTTTAAATTTAATTTGTAAATTGCATTAGTGCTTACCTTTAAAAGAACCTTTGAAATAGAGCAGTTCCACTCATCCAACTGTTTCTGTGTCCAGCAGACAATAGCCCATGCACAGCTTTTATAGGCTGCAGGAAATGAAAGTAAAAGCAACATTAAAAAACCCCACAGAAGCTAAGTTTCATTTTCCTGACCCAAGTAGCTTCACTGTAATTTTGTGACCTCGAACCAAAAATACTAAGGAAATTTTAATGGTGATAGAAGAAAGTATTTAGGAAATATAGACGAGAAGGCATGACTTACCACTTTAAGAAAACTTTTTTTTCCTTTTCTTGGCAGAGATGCCTATATTTCCAGTTGTTTGTGTTAAATCTTGATTTGGACCTGAACAGTCTGGTTGCTGGTGTAGAAGAGGTCTTCAAAGACAGAAAAGCTTACCTAACTTACCTATTTAAGCTCAGGTGAGATCCTACATCATAGTTACATAACTAGTTTGCAATATATAGATGATGCATAGCTGAATGCAGTGTTCTTGAGGTCAAGGGGTAGGTTTTATTTTACTTTTTTGTCAGTGTGTGTAAAACTCTGAGGTCACTGAACTAACAAGGTTCTGGAGATTATGTCAGCCATGTTAATGGATAATGTATTGCTGTACACTACTTGCCAATGTGAGCATTTAACATTAGTCAAATATGTCTCCCAGGTGTTGGTGGGGACCAAATGTGAGCCTAAATGAAAGTGAACATATTTGACTTCCCTTCATCCCCCAGCAACCTTCACTATCAAATCAATTAACCCTTTTATTTTGTCAGTTTTTGAATACTTTTCATTCTGCCATATTTTTTTTACCATGCCATGTTGGTATAATTTCTTTTAGCACAACATCATATATGTATGACCTGATAATTATTATGTTTATTTTATATGTTGATGTGTTTTATGTGTGGCATCCCCCCCCCCCCCCCCCCCCCCCCCACACACACACACACACACAAAATGCTGAATTGTTCTTTTAAAATATATATATTTTTTTTTATCAAACTAAGGAATGAAACTGTTGTTAATTTAAAAAGAAAAGAAAAGAAAAGAAAAAAGAATTAAACACCACTGCATATTTTAAAGTGTAACTAGTAAACTAATTGTAAAGACAAACTTAGATGTTAGTTGACAATCTGCATCATGAAGTTTTTTAACCCTCCACGGAAGTGCACGCACATTACTTCTTCATGGAATATGAAACTAAGCAGTGTGTTTCCCTTTCTGTCAGCTTCCCTCTAAAGTACTGGCTTGAAACTCCATGCCAGTTTTTGTTTGATGATGATAGGCCAAGTAGATATGGTCAAATATATCTTGTATAAAAATACAAAACTAGATGCTCTAGATCAGGAATGGGCAACTTAAATGCTGGAGGGGGCCACAAATTTTCATCAACACACAGGGCCACACATAGGACCGTGCACTTAACCAGATATGATGAAACTGCAATTTTAAATATCTTTACAGTGCAATAACTTAACATACTTCATGCTCGGATGCATGTATAACAGCATAAATAGGAATACAAAAGGTTTGAAGCATATAAAAAATAACCACTTACTGTGATTTCTTCTTTTACAGTGCAAGAACAGCAGACCAACATTAATTGCAAGAAGTAATTTTGTGCATTTTTACACTGCACTTTTAAGATTTTGCTCAAATTAATGTAGTTGTACTGAGGGCCACTTCAAGTGAGGGTGCGGACCGTATGCGGCCCCCGGGCCTCCAGTTGCCCATCCCTGCTCTAGATGGTTTTTTAATATGATTTTATGTTTTTGTTTTTGGTTCAAAATGTTGATTCAGTGAGTCAAAGTGATAAAAAATAATTACCAGGTCACATAGGTGAGGCTGTGATGAAAATAATGTCAGAATGAAAAGTATTCAAAAACAGACAAAATAGCCATACTTAATGCCACCATTTTTAATTATCATGAAACAACATATCCCATGAGTCATAGTCACGTACAAAGCCCCATGGGAGCTCGAGGCGTTAAATGCAAACGAAACAACTTTGTTGTAACTTTTTAAAGTGACATTAGATAATAATTTTAGGTCATATATATTTTTTTATTTTTCTGAGATGAAATGATTGTGTTTTCAAAGCATTTAAGAGCCGCGAGGGAGGCTTTCTCGTCTGTACATACGTCATAATACAGGAAGTAAACAAACCAGACGAAGTGTTGTCGTCAACACGCTCACGAGACCTCCAACCCATCGCGTGCCATGACAGCTCGTGCAGGTTAAATATATTTTATTACTCCTATTTAAATAGGCAACTAAGCAAATGTTTACTGACGAGAGGATAACACTTTACATACAGGACTGTTCCCGCGATGTGTTGTGTAAATGTGTCGCTAGTTTCCATCCTTGGGTTCTAGCACATGCAATCCTCTAGCCAAAAATCACTAAATTTAAGTTTGGTAAGACTTTTTGGTAAAGAGTGACACCTCACTAGACATTATTGTAGCTCAAACAAATGACCAGGGTCTTTTCTTTAATTCGGCATTGATGCAGTACACGAGAAAGCAATTGTGCTATTAATATTTCGATTTGTAGGGGCCCGCCTTTCATTCCCAGTCCTCCTCCACTTAACGTTCCGAGATGAAGGAAGTCTTGAAAATGTCAACTTAATCAGAACGTATCTAGATATTATGGAAAATATATTGCTCCAGATCGAATAACCTGTATGACGAACGTTATACTGTAACATGAAATTGAGTCAGCAAGCTCTTAAAACAATGTTTGTTCGTCGTATAGGTGCCATGGGACAAATAAACTGTAAATTGTCAACATTTTGAATGGAGATTGGTGCCGTGTTTTCCTCACCGGAACAGATCACGGTTTGTACCACGGCTATTCTTCGTAAAACAAGTTACTGTGCTTGTGAAGGTTGTCAGAACCGATAAATGCAGACAAAGCAATAATAATGGTGTGACAAAAAACTAGCTGGGTCGATTGTCAGCTAGTAAACATTTGTTTTTCCTGCCGAGATGTCGTGCAAACTGACGTTAGCAGCTAGCATCAATATGTTTTGGCGTGTCCAAAACCGAACTGAAGTCAGCCGGTTATAGGAAAATAAAGCAATGTTAACCCATAAGAACCGAGACCCAGTTATCCTTAAAGGCAAATTATAGGGGATATACCACAGACCAAGTGGACAACATAGAACACATTTATGATGTTTAAAAAAATATACTACTATAAATACTACTCCTAAATGTCAAAGATCTGTGATGTGACATATACGTTACAATGGGCGTTTATGGTATTTATGTTTAAAATATTTCTTATTTTAAAATAAAAAAGTAGACACATTTTCTGCTTACAGAGATACAAATTTACATTTTTCTTTGCATCTCATTTATCATGTATCCAACATTTATCAAAATTGTGACATTAATAGTGCTATTTAACAACAAATTATTTTTCAGATTTGTTTTAAGTAACAAAATAATAATAAATCAATAATAAATAAAAACAAGAATAGAATTGTTGAATGGGTTTAAACTTAGCCTAGAATAAAAAAAAAAAGCTTTTTTAAATTAGCAACTTTTTCACATTTCTGTTTCCAGTCACACACACATTTTGGAGAAGTCACTTCTTGTCACAGTCACCTGACCACCACACCAGGGTGTTGAGTATGCGTCGCTTAGGGATTTAATGAGTTAAGGTGAAGCATAAAGCTGAATATGTGAGATTATAGAAGATTTAAAGTGTTTGTTACACAGGTGTCACCATGGGTTCTTATGGGTTAAGTAACAATAATTATGTATAAAAACAGGTTTTGATGCAGCATTCGTTTTGTTGATTTTGATGTCGCATATTCCTAAGTAACTACGTTTCTTCAATTAAACTACACAGACACTTAGCAAGTGTGAGCAGTTGTTTTTTTGAGGTCTACGGCACAATAAAATAAAATTAAGCTGTATGGTCTAGCTCTGCTCAAGCTCTGTCCTCGATGGGTAATCACAGCACCAGGATAAACATACAAACATAGAAAAATGGGTCAGTAGACCACAAACTGTTAATTTCCCCACTGGTACCCCTTGCAGTTTAATCTGACCCTGCAGTCTTTTTAATTCATACCAACAACATACTGAAATCCATGCAGCTGTCAGTGTTTTTATTTTTACCTAATCTGCATTGTTCACTGTTTATGTTTTTTTAAGGTGTGATGTTGCACTGGCATACATGATCTCTCCATCTCTTTCTGGGGCCATAAAGCCAGACAGTAACCCTCAGAGTGCCATGGCTGAAGTGTTGGGACAGAGGACCTTGTTGGGCTTTGGCGTGTTGTTGGCATGGTTGCTGCTGTTCCACCTGCTGGTCAACATCTGGCTTCTGTGCGTGTTCACCAGCCTGCTGGTGGTGCTGGGTGGCTGGCTTGGCTCACAGGCCATCTTGGAGTCCAACAGTGTGGTTCACCTGGAGAGGTTTATCACCCTGGAGCAGGTATATGTACATTTAACTGTGGCTTACAGTTTCAGTGTTAGTTTCACTTTTCATATGTAGACATTTTCTTAGAATTTTATTAGTTTAAGATTATCCTGTCCTAATAATCCTCGGCCCAAGAATGTAAAGTCATGCCTCTCCGCCATCTCTGCTACATCTGTGCACATTCATGCCTATTTTACAAATATTACTTGTACTTCAATGATGACACATGACTATGAGTCACTCATCACAATAGGTAAATCAACTCATCACTGTGTAAACTCTCCCGCTGACTCTGCTAACCTGGCTCGTTGAGGTTGTTAAATGTTATCGTCAGAGTAAACACAGAGGAAAAGATGGAGAAGCTATTAACAACAGGCCACTCCCATAGGCACACCACACAACTTATAAACTTACTTGACCTCTATTCCAAATTTCAGCCTCCTAGGGTGAAAACTATGGCTGCCAAAGGGTGGGGTAACTTTTGTAGATCAACAGACAGACAGAGTAACTAAAAGCTTGAAGAGTGGTACCTTGTAAAATTTAATGTGAATTTTGAATGAAAGGTGCATTGACTGATAGATGTGACTCCAGTGCCACTTAATTTACACTTCTGTTGTCCTTGCTGAATTTCAGGTTCCACCATCTGTGGAGGATGAGGATCACTTGGACCAGGAGATCCACAACACAGTGAGGAAAATCATCAGGGATTTTGTCACTTCCTGGTACTCCACTGTGTCCTCTGAGAGTGGTTTTGAAACAGAGGTCCAAGAGGCCATGATCTCTATGGCCATGGAGCTGAAACTGCGCGCACGACAGCTGGACAGGAAGGTACTTTGATTAAAGACGTCTGTATTATCTGCACATATGTAACTGGCACATGGTTGCCGTTCTGATGGGACCTGATTTCCTAAAAGTCATGTTAAGCGTTTCAAGCAGAGATTCAAGGTTATCACAACACAATCGAGTGTATCAACCATTATGTATTCAGGGCTTTTACTGGCTCAAAATAATTCAAGAGTGGGATCTCACTGGTGACCTGTGGATATAATGTGCATTTCAAATTACTTAAACACTGATATCTAGCCATTTTTCATGGTTTTCTTGATAATGATTTTGGTTATTATCAAGAAAAACATGGAAAATGTCTAGATATCAGCTCTTACATTAAACTCTTAGGAGCTATTTTTGTTGTTATCATTATATTTGTCCAAACAAATGTACCTTTAGTTGTACCAGGCATTAAAATGAACAAGAACTTGAAGAAAAAGGGTGGTCTAATCATTTTTTCCATGACTGTATATATATTGCACCACTAATGGTGGTACTGAAAGAAATGTTCACCAGATTTGCTCAGTAGGCTGCTTGTGAAAGAACTAAATTCACTTTTTTTTTAATAGGACATGTTTAACTTTCTGAATCCCTGCAGGAGCTGACTCACAGGATCCTGAATTTGTTTGGCTGCCACCTGCAGGACTACATGAAAGCCAAGGAGCTGGTGTCTGAGCAGCCTCTGCCAAAGTGGAGCAGTGAGAGCGAGCAGTTGTGGAAAGCGTATTCCAGCGTTACCACACCTCATCTTGCCATGACCGGTGACACTGTAGCAGTCAACTACACCAGAGCAGTGGTAGATTTGTTGCTGCATGTTTTGGTGCCACCGCCTCACTTGGAGACCCGCACCGGAAGGTTCGTTGTCGGAGAGCTCATCACCTGTAATGTTTTGCTCCCTCTTATTGATAAACTGTCTGACCCCGACTGGTTAAACATTCTCATGATCGAAATATTTGGCAAGGCCAGCAAACCGCAGGAGCCGATTACAGCAGAGCCACCAGCTTCATCCCCACCACTACCACCACCGCCACTCCCTGCTGAATCAGAGCTTGCTCCACCACAAGAGCCAACTCATACGCCTACAAAGAATAATGAGGTTCCTCCACTTAGAGCCGTGACTGAATTGGTCAGTGACACGGAAACTGCCTCGTCTGAGCTCGCCACCTATGATGTGATTGACTCAGACGAGGTGGACTGTCCGCAAAACAACACTGAAGAAGAAGAACCTAATCAACCGTTTTTAAGGCATTACCTGAGAGGAAGCAAGTTAAACCCATTTTACCAGGAAAATGACTCTGACTTGGATTCTCCTTTGGCCGACTGTAAACGGAGTTCAATTGATTCCCTGGTCATGATAGGCCAAGAGGAGGGCCTGTATGACAGAACAAAAGAATGTGCCACACCTGTTAACAACAGTTATGGAGTGGACCCGGAGGATGTTTTCCCCAGTCCAGTGGATGACTCCTGTCCTAAAGTCCTGGTGAATTCAGTACCAGAAGGGCATCCTAATGGCTGTGACCCCTCATCAGTTAGGACAGCAGAGGGGACTCCCAGTAACAGCAGCCTCCTGGATCTGGAGAGGGAGGGGGGCTCTCCTTCAGTAAATCCAGCCAGAGAGCTTCTTCTAGGAGTGGAACAGACTGGGTTGGGGAACGCCAATGAGCTAACTGTAGCCAGTCCGTTGCAGGTATCTTCCCCTATAGCATCGTTCAGTTTTGAACCCCTCAGCAGCCCAGATGGACCAGTTATCATCCAGAACCTCCGCATCACTGGCACCATCACAGCTAAGGAACATCGTGGCACCGGCTCACACCCCTACACGCTTTACACTATCAAAGTAAGGAGATTACATAATCTGCTTCTACTTCTGTTCATTATTCATTATTTTGTTCATGATTAAGGTTGCAAAAAGGCGAAAAATGTCCAGAAACTTTCCATGGGAAGTTAAGCTGGGGAATTTTGGAAATATTCAAAATCAGTAAAAAAATCCCCAAAAGTCCCATTCAAAATGTTAAATGAAAAAAAAACCCCTCTTCCTCTAAAAAGTCCCATTGAACATGTAAATGTTGAGTGAAACATGTGATAGAGGAATGTACAGTGCATGTAGGGGGCGTGGCCTCAGTCGCCCTGTAGTAAGCAGTGTGCTATGTGTGATTGAGGAATAGCAGAGATATTCAAGTGTACTTGTATGAAATCTGGTTGTTTTAGTCAAGATTCGGCCAAAATATTCCTGCTAATTTCCATAAATCCATGCTAATTACCATGGAAAGTTTCCTACTTTGAAAATTCCTGGAATTTTGCAATCCTATTCATGATGCTTCATGCTTTTCCAGCTGCAACACACTCACAAGATCATCCAGTTGTTCTCTTATAGTGTTCACCTCTAGTGACACTAAGCTGTTGCATGCATTGTGTAAAAAGTGTGATAGGATTTACATCCCATTTTTCCTTTTAGGTTATTCTACTGATTGATAGTTGTTGGTGGAAATGTGCAAACACTGAGCAATGCGCAGGAAAGGTAGTGAAGAAAACCGAAAAAAATGGCCATTAAATGTCCCCAGAGCCCAATGTGACAAGTTTCAATTGCTTGTTTTATCCTTAACCGTTCATCCAAAATCCAAAGATGTTCAGTTTACGAAGTACAGAGCCCTGCTAAAAGAATTTTAAGGTTGGGGGGAAAAAAAGATGATGGGATTAGAGATTTAACTCTTTTGAATTTGTATTTTTGTTTACAAAGTAATTTTTAGTGTTGAACTTTGACATCATCTTTTTAATGTTATTGTAATAATTTTATTTATGAAGAAAAAATCATATCAGGATTGTCCATTAACATTTTACAAACAGATATATTTAACTGCATGGCGACAGGAATCTGCAACACATGTCAGGACTTATACTTTGTTGTGTTGGTTCCCTAGTATGAGACAGCGATGGGCTGCGAGAACCCAGAAAGCATCCAGCCGGGCTCTGAGGATGCTGAAGTTTTGCTGTCAGGTTGTGATAATCCATTGCCCATTCAGCCTGTAGCCTATCATACGGTGAACAGACGATACAGCGAGTTCCTCAACCTGCAGACTCGGCTGGAAGAAAAAACAGAACTGCGGAAACTAATTAAAGGTAAAAGAGAGCGGAGTCTCGGTCACCTTACAGAATTCTTGTGTGTTTAAAGATGGGCTCAGATTTTTAAATTGGGTTGCATCACACACTTTAAGGAGAAACTTTACAAACACACACTACATATATACATATTACATATAATGAAATTATTATGCCAAAGGGAGAAATGCATAACCTCACATGACCTCACATAATCTCAGGTGGGACCTAAGTGGTGCGACGATCAATTGTACTTGAAGCAACAAGTAGTTTAGTAGAATAATGGCACAGGCTGTTTTTCAAAGTGAAAGCCCCACAAAGTAACTATGTCTTAATAGAAATTAAGGATGTGGCTGTAGACAGTGGCTGGGAAAAATTGGCTCACCGATATGTCTACTTTTAACCCCTAAATATCAAATAACAGAGGTTTAAGACTGGATCTATAAACCCTTCACATTACCAGATAATCTGGGCTGATCATAAATACCAACCCAGGTTCAGAAGGGGTGAATTGGGGTTTTAATTCTGTCCAATGCCCTAGTAGTCTTAGTCTGGCATTAGTGAACATATGAAACCCTGTGTTCCTAGTCAGAGCCACCAGTGTACACAGTAGCCAAGTAAACTTTAGCCTGGCTTAGAGAAATCAATGCATGGCCTACAAAGAGAATTGGATTTGCATTTCAAATTTTGGCCATTGCTTAAAAGATCCAGTTTGATTGATGTTTTGTACTAGAGCCAATATCCTGGACTTTGTTGTAACCTGACTAATCTGGCTGTGTTTCAGGTGTGAAAGGTCCAAAGAAAATATTTCCAGACATGCCATTTGGTAACATGGACAGTGACAAGATAGAGGCCAGGAAAGGACTTTTGGAGACATTTCTAAAGGTTAGTGGATTTATATTATTCGTCAGCCCAAGATAACATTTTATATATTTTTTTCTTATTTCTCAACATGTAGACCATCATTCTGTCCTCTTTTTCAGCAACTCTGTGCTATCCCTGAAATAGCCAACAGTGAAGAGATGCAGGAGTTTCTGGCTCTCAATACAGACGCCAGGATTGCCTTTGTGAAGAAACCTTTCATTGTGTCACGCATAGACAAGGTTTGGTGATGGATATTTCATTTGGGCACAACCAGTACTTGACTTTATGATGAGTACATGTATGTGCAGGGTAATAACTAAAGTCAGACGTGTGGCATAAACGCAAAATTTAATTTGATTCTTTTTTTTTCATGGTTGCACAATTATGTTTTTTAGCAATTTGCAATGGGTTCATAGTAATGCAATACTGTGTGTTTTTGTGTTTAGATTGTGGTGAATGCCATTGTGGACACCCTGAAGACAGCATTTCCTCGTTCAGAACCTCAGAGTCCCACAGAGGATAATGAGACAGAGATGGATGGAGGGAAAATGGGTCTTGACAAGAAGAGCAAGTATGACTCCAGAGATCCAGACCCACTTTTATCCACGTATATAGGGCTGAACGAATTCAAATTAATACCGCAGTGTAGTAGAACACACTTTTCATATCACAAACGCAATGATTACAATTTTTTTTATATTCACTTGACATAACCTTATAATCCAAGATTAGATGCTGTTTTGGAGCTTTAGATAATATCACATTATCGTTATTGAAAGAGTGAGTTTGGATTTAGGAGCATATGTATTAAAGCTAAGCCATTTGTTGTAACACCTGTGTGTTCAGGCTCATAAAGTCTTAATACTGCTTAAAGTATTGGACAATGCTAAATGATAGTTGATTTTGTTTGTGCATATGTGCATACAACTTATTTGTATAATTCCAGGTCTCGTCTGAAGTTCTCTGGTAAAAACATCCCCTTTATGAACGGCTCAGACATTAGACCATCAGTTTTGTTCAGTTGGGACCAAACTAGCACAGTAAGTAACTTCCATGTTGATATGGTATTGACTGCTGCAGTAATCAAATTACTTTTTAGGGGTGATTAATGTTCTACCTTTTTCTTTTCTCAAAGGTGTTTAATGGGATGTCTTTGGGAGATTTGCAAGCCTTTATCACTGACCAAGAAAAACTGGCCACCAGAGTTGAGCTAGAGAGGGAGGACAGTCCAGTAATAAGAGAATTCAAAGGCTATCTGGATGATAACTTGAGAGGAAAACACAGTCAGGAACATGGTAAGAATGGGGCAAGGGGATATGTGACAAAGACAAACTATTCTCTCTGTTATCTGCTTGATATCAGCTGGCCAAGTTGGTACATGTATCAAAGCTGCTGTAGGTAAATTTCAGGACAACTGCCAACACTCTACCACAAGCAACAGAGTTACTATCTACTGCTGTAGGTAAATTTCAGGACATTTTTTTCATTATCACTCTTACACCCAACTGCCAACCAAGGTTATAATAGTTTTGAATTTTTCATTAGTTTTAGTTTTAATTTTGTTGTGAATTTTTGTTTTCAAATTCAGTTAGTTTTAGTTAGTTTTTAGAGTGAGTTTTCTAGTTTTAGTTTAGTTTTTATTTTTTGAAAATGCTTAGTTTTAGTTTAGTTTTTGTTAGTTTTAGTGTTTTAGTTTTTTTGTAATGGGGTATTTGTTGGGTGCGTGATTCAAAGAGGTCATAATAAATGTTTCCTTTATTTCCTTTGGTTTATCATCTCAGCCCCAATAAGGTTATTAACTCTTACGGTTCTGGGTGTTTTGAATTCTGGTTCTAGTGTAGACATCCCAGTCTCAGTAAACATATTTACCATGTGTTGCATGTTCAAATAAATGCACTGAATTATGAATGAAAATAGTTGACAAAAACGAAAACTATGGACATTTTCACTATAATTTTAGTTAGTTTTAGTTAGTTTTGTAACCACACAATACATTTTCAGTTAGTTATCGTTTTTTTAAAAACTCTAGTTTTTATTTTTATTTCAGTTAACGAAAATGTTTTTTCAATTCTAGTTTTTGTTATTTCGTTAGTTTTCGTTAACTATAATAACCTTGACACCACCACAAGCAGCAGAGTTACTATCTGTGATGGCCTTACGACAACTGTCTGATGGCCTCTGTCTAGACTATAATCTAATCATGAATTTGAATCTTCACCTAGCCTCTCATCATTATCCCTGCAATAAGCATGTCTGCTTTTCTACTTTCATTTTCCTTTGTGTTCAAACAACTCAGGAAAGAATGGAAACAACAGTCTGTGAGTCACTGTCTGCCCAACTCTACAACTTTCCACTCAGTATCTCATAAAGCTTACAGTGGGACTATCAGATGGAAACCAGCTTGTTCCGTATTCCAGTCACTCATCAGAGTTATCAGACCGGGTTTATATTCTGGTAACCCTTGGCTTGCTGCTGGAGCTGAATAGAATATACATGAATGTGACTCTGCATGCTAGTCTTTTTATTTCTATTTTTAAACAAAAAACTCCCATTAACAAACAACCCATTGACATGGGATAAAACTGTGGTGGTTGTAATGTGAATAGGTCAATGTGCATCTCAAGGCAGTTCCTGGCTTTGGGGAACAGGATTCAAACTTAATTTAGTGATGTTGATCTTTAAATGTTATATAACTTGATCGGGAGACATTGAGACAAAAGATGAGAGAATGGGCAAGTGAGAGTCAGCAAATCCAGAATTGAAAGTGAAACAAACACGGCTTCAGTTGTAGACATAAACTCTAAAAGAAGTGGATTTAGTCACTGCAGTGTCACACAGCCATTAACTAACAAACGCACTGTGAAAGGGTGAAAGTTCTTAGATGAAATCACGGACAACTCCATGATAGCGACCTCTCAGTTGCAGTTACAGTATAAATGAACATCATGCTGTTTTGGAAAATACCTAAAAACTTGTGATTGAGACCATAAACCCATTAGGAAAATAATTGCGTAATAAATCAAAACAGATGTAGGTTCATTTCCTCATTGACTTCTATACAATCATATTTCTCTTTGCAGTCATCAGTCGCCCCCTGCTGGCCATTAGAAAGTCTGCAAGTTTAAAGCACTTCTTCATTGGCTTCACTTTTCAGACCCAGTTTGCCGCTTAGTTGTAGACTGGAGTCTATGAATGCTGACTGCAAGATTAGTCTATAATAGCAGTCTTAAGCCCAATCCCCACTGAACACATTTTCAGAAGCCTTTTTTTTCTGTCCTTTGCGCATCTCACAGATCAAATAGGTTTCCATTCTATGAAATGTGTCAATCCCCACTGAGGGCATGATATGTGCGTCTTACGGTGACCCCCGTGTGTTTTAACACACATAAAAGCTGTTTTTTTCATGTTTAGGGAAGCGTTGTTCTGCATAGATGGCTGTTTAAATCACTCAAATATCCCGCTGTATATGTGTTTTGAACTTATTTACAGCATTCATCATTGATCAAGACTTCCATCAATCAGTAGATACAAACATTGTTGATGTTGAAATTAAAACTATTAAGTGAGTAATCAATAATTTTTCACAGATTTCTGCTCTTAATCAGCCCGGTGAAGGCAGGTCAACTCAGCTCAAAGCCGCCAGCGTAGTGAGGAATGAGGAACCCACAGACAGACCGGGAGCCTTGTTTATGAATCAGTTAACATGTAAACAGTTAATATGTTTAAAACACATGTACAGCGTAATATTTGCATGATTCAAAGAGCTGTCTTATGAAGATTATGCTTCACTTAATGCAACGGAAGACGTAGTCAGTGTGGATTGCACAATAAAAGGTATAGGGGATTCCCAGTGGAGGACAGTCCAGTAATAAGAGAATTCAAAGGCTATCTGGATGATAACTTGAGAGGAAAACACAGTCAGGAACATGGTAAGAATGGGGCAAGGGGATATGTGACAAAGACAAACTATTCTCTCTATGTTCTCTGCTTGATATCAGATGGCCAAGTTGGTACATGTATCAAAGCTGCTGTAGGTAAATTTCAGGACATTTTTTTTCATTATCACCCTTACACCCAACTGCCAACACACCCAGTAATATAATTGGGTCGAATGTGACATAAATGTGCATTCAGTTCGCCTGCATTATATGCACTTCCCCTCTATGAAAGCAGTATTGCACTCAGGGACCAATAAAATACAAACTTAAAACATTAGCTCTGGCCATGGCCATGTTTTTGCTGTTGCTTACCATGCAGACTTCAGTACTTAATGCAGCCCTCCAGGTTTGTGGGTAATCTGTGTTCCAGCTCGTCCCAAAAGTACGCCACCAAATACCAGTGAGGGATTGGATTTTCGAGGACATTAACCACATGACACCACAGTCTTCTTCGCATTAGGAAGGGACTGTTGGCGAGCCCTAATATAATAAAAGTATAATTATATAATATAGCCTTACATAACCCTTAACTGTAAGCTTTCCTTAACTCTTAATTGGAATGTCTCTGGCCATCTACCATGTTGCAGCATGTATCATCACTGCTCCATTTTTTTCTCCATCGCAGGGAATCACCTTAGGAAAAATGGATGATCTCATTAACAACATATGGAAACGATCTCTGCATTTGCTTGACATTAGGATGAGACATTCACTGTTCAATTGAATCCAAATTGCACTTCTTCCTTGTTAAGCATCTGGTCATTGTCTTTTTGAAGGACAGTTTTTTTTCCTTCCAGGCAGTCAGGGTGAATGAAGGGTGGTTGAAGAGCTTAGTTCAGAGTAGGCTCTGAAATGTTCCACTGAAAGAGTTACCAGACTGACAGTTGACAATATGCTACCTTCACAGCAGACTGATAGATGTCTGAAAACCTCTTTGTTTCAATCAGTGTATTTACACTACATTAAATCTTTATAAACAGCCCAATACCCAACTATGAAATTCATTCTGCACTGAATAACAGACACAGAAAATTTAGAAGGTAATCTCAAGTAGTTTGATTTGAAAAAAAAAACCCCAAACAACTATATTTATGTAATTTTGGATCTAAAATTTCAAGTCAAGTTCAAACCTCAGGTTGCTCTACTTGGACTGAACTGGTAAAATTCAGACAGCAAAATTACAGATGAAAATGTAAACTTTAACACTATCGAGAATAGCAATAAAACTTGAATGAAGTTAACCTCTGCACAGTCAGGCTCAGTACTGTCAGTCATGTGATCCAAGAAAGAGAAGTACAGGTTAGTGGCTTGAATTTCTGAATGTGTCAAAAAAAAAAAAAAAAAACCCAGAAAAGGGTGTTTTTGAGGGGAATTCAAACCACATGAAGCCAAATGGACTATTCCCAAAGAAAAACATATTAGTGGTCTCATATTTTTAAGATTATATTGGAACAGCTCATCCACAAATTCTACCCTTAAAGTTCAATTTTGATTAACCATGTCAGATGTTAATTTAACTATAACACCATCACTAGCTACAACCTCAATGCAAAATGTATAGTCAAATCAGCACAGTTTGTAAAGTTTAACTTGACCATTTTGCATTTTTGTTGAGGTATAGAAGTACCTTACAAACTTGTCAGGCAGTGTTTATGTGTTGCATGGAGCCAAAAGTGATTTGTTTTGCATCCAAAGCTGCACTTTGTGAGTGTGTTCTTCTCAAGCTTGTGCGCACAAGATTCCACAGTTTTCCCTGGCAATGTATTCTCATGAACCGTCTGCATGATATCTTAAAATAACTTGTGTACAACGTAATGGTTGCAGACAGAGCTAATCGGTTTCATTGAGGCAACAAAACTATTTGGTTACGGAAAAAATGATAAATGTTTTTTTTTAAATAAATACACCCCTTTCCATGAGTATACTGTAACCGGATTAAGGCAGAGTAGTTTGATTGATTACATGGTTGTTTACGTGGCTTGCAGAACAAAATAAACATACACACAGGATACCAGTTTGGAAGAAGTAACATTAAGAGAAAAAACCTGCCTTTGCTTGATTACAGATTAGGGGAATTAAACTCACAGCAGTAAACTGGTTACTCATCTTTGCATGCAGCTAATCAGTAATCAGATTTCTCCTTCACTTGCTGCCATATTTAAAATATTACAAAGATATGTATTTAATGCATATGAGAATACAACATCATATGTTTGCAGAGGATTTGGGTTGGCTGCACATAGAGGCGACAGGCTTACACTCAGATATCGTGGAGCATGGTTGATTTTTAAGGTGCATAAATAAAAAAAGTAACACTCAGCAGATCCAGCAGCATCTACATCTAACCACATGAGGGCAGTGTTAATAAGTGTATAAAGTGGAGTGCTGATGGTATTTCTGGACCTGCATGTTCATCAGATACACATCAGAAATGTATGCTTGTTTTCAGATATACATACATTGCACAGTAAATATTTTTTTTATGTCATAGTGAGTTGTTTTTTTATGTGTGTCTTGCATGTTGTGGGCACAGCATCTGAGACGGCCCTGGCTGAGGTAGCTCTGAACATCCTGTGTCTGCTGATGAAGAAGCAGTGGAGCTGGCTGTGCACTGAAAACATTCAGAGGACCATCAGGCTGCTGTTTGGGACCCTGATTAACAGGTGACATGCTACAGTCATTCAACAGTCCTGGGATACCACAAAAGTACTTTAAGAAGGTTTTTTCACCATAAAGCCAAAACATAATTGATAGTAAGGCAACTTTTGCATCAATTACTTGGAGGGAGATAAATAAATGTAGAGAAGTATCACTTGAAATTCCCTTTTTAATGACACTAAAACGTTCACAATTAAATTGTGTCTCAAACTTATGCAATGACAAGTTTCAATGCAATTCTAAATATATTGTAGATAGATTTGCTCACTATCCCTCTTCATATCAGCACATTAAGTTTCTTTTTACCTAAGGTCATAATGTTCCCACAACTGAGCACGGTATGTCTGTAAGGTATGTCTGGTCAGTGGTTGTTTGGCGGTTACACATGGTATGTGAACTCTAAGTAGACTGTGAAGGATTGTTTAGGTATTTTTGGCAGCCTGGTAGCTTTAAACTGTGCAACTCAAAGCACACTGTGAGTCCCAGTGGTTTATGTCCCTGATTCCAAAGTCTTTTGTTTTGATCAGCACATCTGAGCTAAATAGTGTGATGTCAGGTTTATTGACTATTTTTCACCACCTGTATGTTCTCGACACTCAAGTAGAACATCCTTACAGGATCAACAGGTCCTCCTGCTAGCAAAAGAGTATATTGTGGTGTGAGAGAGAACTGGTTTGAATGATCTTAGTTTTGATTCATCAAGCCTTTCCTGACACTTACTGGGCCCCGTTTAGCTGGTCTTCCCGTCTGCCACATCCTCCACTGCTTTCTGGAGGATTCAGAGGCTTCACAGGGCACTAAGGATGTATAATCCCTTCAGTGTGTTTTAGGCCGATGTCGGGATTTTCTCCCAGTTGGATCCCTGAAGGCTTCCAGGAGAATTCTTAGCCATTCAAATCTTTCTCCCAAACTATCTTACTGTAACAGAGAGCTTTCAGTCTGAAGGAGCAGTGGTTCTATTTTGAGATCCATTCATTATCAGTGTGCTTTAAATGTACTAGTTTGTACAATGTCGTTTGACCATGTCTAAAGGCACAAGTGTTTATATCTATTAAAAATGGCCACACTCAAAGATGGGGTGGAAGAGAGAGGAAAGACTTGATGTTCCTTTTAAAAGGGGGGATACTCACACACATTTTAGCATAATCTCTTGAGGGTATTCATAGTTTTGACCTTTATTGTATTGTGTTAAAAAAGAAATAAAGAAAACTTAAAGGACAATTTCAAACCCAACCCAACTACTTTCTCATAGGGGGGTAAAGGTTCTAATAAAATGTCGGTGTGCTCTTGTGCTGCTGTAGCCCATTTGCTTCAAGGTTGGATATGTTGTGCGTTCAGAGATGGTCTTCTGTGGACCTTGGTTGTAACAAGTGGTTATTTAAGTTACTGTTGCTTTTCTATCATCTCCAACCACTGGGTGACTGGTTATAAGCAGATGTTGGAACAAACCACCTGATATAGATCTTATCTCTATAAGCCTGGCTGATGCTTCATGGCTCATGTAGTTCATTTTTCTCTACCTTTACCAAACCTTTGCCTCTGTATGACTTTGTCTTCTTAAAGTTATTTTACGAGCTCTTTCTGCAACAAAGAAGTGATGGAAACTTCTACATAGTAGGGGGCGGCTGAGTCTGTGGACTCAGCTAGGTCAGGACATGAAAACACATGGTTTCTAGTGGAGATTCCACAGAGAGAGCTGTTTATGAGCTGGAGAGGGGTCTCTGGCTTAGGTACAGTCGTTAGTCAAGACAGCTGATATTTTAGACAAGGGCTGGCTATGAGCCTTTGCAGTGTTCCGTGTTTTAAAAAATCATGGGCATCACTTGTCATGCTATTAATCACTTCACAGAAACAGAAACCGTAAAGAAATATGCTGATCCGAGAAACTTTTTGAATGGTATGTACACTTTTTACTATTACATTTGTTGTAAAATAGAGTCCATGTGCTAACATGCATGAATGCTCCACAATTATGCCCTCAATAGAATGCCTGACATTAACTCCCCAAACATTTGTCGCAGATAGGTATAGCTCCTGCTGCCAGTAGACGGAACATGCAGACAATGTTCTCAGGTTCTAGTGTTTGTGGTCTTAGTGCTGTGACCTCACGTTCCCTGGGGTGTCAGGACCTGGAATATCGTGTGTACATATTGATATTGGGCTCTCTATTTTAAGCAGTCCCACCAGCCAAGTATGAGAGGCCTTGTGCTTTTGTTTGGCCTCGTCTATATTAAGCAACAGTCTGTCAACATTGCGCTGACATGTCCCAGTGTGGCAGGTATCTTGTCTCATCAACTGGTTTCTCTGTGCAGAGCAGACGAGATGCTCTGAACTGCTGTTGATGGAAACACTACTTTTGACATTTTGTTACTCAGTTAGCTCTGTATCATTTTTAGTTTTTTAGTATTAAAAAATAATTAAAAGTGGAAGAAGATGAATAAAAAGTGTTGCACAAAAGTAAAATGCAAAAGTAAAGCAGCATTCGCTTACATAGAAGATTAAAATGACATAAAACTCTTATGTAAAAGCCACTTTAGTAAAAGGAAAAAGTAATGTGAAAGAATGATGTGAATGATAGTTCAAATTGTTAGCGTATGTCAGGGTGTTTTAAAGCGTCTGGGCTCACAGACTGGGCTTTAGCCAGGATTTACTGATGGTTACCAGAACCTTGCCTGCGTATTTTGGGATGCACTCCATCTGATTAAGAGATACAAAAGACAAAGAGGTAGCAATTTTAGTTTCCATTCTTGGCCAAGCCTTAAAGCTCAGTTAAAGAACGTTTTTAGCCATGCTAGCTGCATGACTTTTGGGGTCACAATGGTGGTCGGTCGGTTGATCCACCACGTTGGTTCAGACAGACCAACAATTTTGTACAGACACACACGCAATTTTTATGACCTTTGTGATCCCCTGATTCTTCATCTAGTGCATCATCAGGTCAACATTTTATTTGTGTTATACCCTACTAGCATTGTCATTATGAATGGAGCACAGCTGTGCTTAAGAGCATCCTCACAGAGGCATGGCTGTTGACTGTTAGTTACACAGCACACAATCTGGGCTAGAGTTGTATTTTGCCTCTTTGTTATACGTAGTTATAGGTGTGTTTTGGGCATAACAAGAATTAAACTCATCGGAGTTTCCTCCCATTCCCTGCATCTGTTGAAATAAAAAAATAAAAAAACAATTGAAGCAAGGAACAAGAAATTTACCAGTGACCATTCACATACCATCTGTGCTCATGTTGATGATGACCTGATGATGCTTTGCCGTTCAGGGGACGTGCCACATTAAAAAAATATTCTCACCATTGGCTGCCTTTTTTTTTCTCATCGTCAAGACTGTGCAAGACCCGATCCTGATCTGTTCATAGTCTTAAAGAGTTAAAGGGAAATGTAAAAAAAACTCTTTAAAAAAAACTGTATCAAGCATATTCAACCCCCCCCCCCCCCCCAAAAAATATTTTTAGATACTGAAGAAAATTGAAATTTAACTATAATTAAAGTTATGCTTTATGATATTCAAGATGTGCCATTTGTATATTTTTTTGTAAATAAAGATTTCAGATTTGGGATTTAATCATTTAATTTTTTGATTTATTTTGTCAGGTTTAACAATACAATTTGACAAAAAAAAAAAAGGTTATTGGGACCCACTCAATTGGTTTTCGGATTCTGAAAGCTGAAGACCTCAGTTTTTAAAAACGGCAAAACATTAATTAAAAGATAATTGTGCAATATAGATTTTTGTAAATACCTAATTCCAGAAGGTGGTCTGTGGATTAAGAGGTTTAAAAATCTGACAGGTTACGTGAAGTGCTGTGTAGTTTTCTTTTGGTGGGAGGCAAATTAAAGCTGCAGGCGGTAGAAACCTTATCCATGCCAGTCTACTGATGTACTGGATGCACGTCTGTCAGAATTCAATTTGGAATTGTGAGTGAATAGAGAGAGCGTGGGCTTGTGTGTGGGAGATGAAACCAGGACCCAACAGGCCAAATGTGGGTCTGTGAGTGTGTGACAGGTCTGGCTGGAAAAGCCGGCTCTCTGCTCCTATAAATGGGGTCCAAGGCGAGGCTCTGGTTTGGGAGATGTCTGATTTTTATGGACTGGAAAGTGGGACAGTTTAAGATGAATATAGTCTCTTTCTCTTAGACAGCAGTCTGGATGGAAAATCCAGCTGGAGCCAGATTGTTGTCAGTGTCTAGATGTACTGTAGATGTAGCAGAGTGCTGCCACTTTATGTCAACATTACAAGCATTCGTAAGGGATACTCAATGTGTTTGCTTAAATGTGTCTGTAAACATAATGCTTCCTCTATTTGCCAAATTAAATGGACGTAAAGACCATTGGGTGATTATCTTGAGGTAAACATCCATCAATATAAATAACTGTCAGTTACACTTTCAGAATAGCAAAAATAAATGTAGGGGTGTCAATCAAGATCAGATCAAAATTAGCTTTCAATTTCAATTTTAGAAAAAAGCAGAATTGGCAAAATCAAAAATGTGACCATATGTGTGGAAATTATGTCCCCTGTTCTGTGGATCTTTACAAATGAAGAATGTAGTCACGTACACTGGACAGCATTGGCTGAAAGCATGTGGTGAAGAAAGTGGGTTAGTGGCCATGATCACATAATATAATGATTGTAATTAATCTAATTGCGTCAAGTGGTCCAGATTTTCTCGGGCAAGCTGGTTTGCCATTGGACTGTCGTCAGAAACAGACTAAGTATGGAACATTCCCTCTGCGAGTCCAGAGTACATGTTGTATTGGCTGATGAATTGACACTTTTACACGGGTTGTGTTTGTCAGGACACCTGTACTACCATGCTGATGCTGGCTTTTTCCTGTTTGTCGATGGGATGCTTGTAAGTCTGAAGGGCTTCCTTATTGCTCTACAACTCGTTTAACCTCAGCAAACTCCATGTGGCACCTCTATTCTGCCAGTCTTTTTCTGCACCTGTCCCACAATGACATGATTCTTTATTTTTACTCCCTAAAACAGCATATTAATACTTCCATAAACAAATCAAATGGTGCCCCAAGTCCTTGCTGACAGCTTGATGATGGAGGTGAGGATGAAGGGGAGCATGGAGGATTTAAAGCTTGTCAACAGTTGTCATAGAGAACGCTCTCACTCTCTCAATCTTTTTCTTTTGCACTCTCAGTCTCTGGTTCACTTACACTGTTAATTAATACCCGGGGATCTCCGTCTGAAATACAGCGGCCTGCTTGGGTTTTAGTAGTGGTGAACAACAAGTTGTTTGGCTTCAGGGAAAGTGGTTTTGGTCTAGCTGCTGCACTATTTAGCTTGTGACCACATTGTGTTATTTGGAGAGAACTCTGAAGATGTGGTCAGAACTCCAACATTCACAAAATATATAACACTGGCTTTTGTAAGTAGTATATTTAATTCACCATGAGTCCACTTGCATGCTATTTCATAATTTGTTTTTTCAATTTTAAGTATTGGCAGTTTGCTCTTGAATGCAGAAGGTTTGCACAGAGTATGATCAGATGGATTACTTCAGAGCACTGGAGCATGCTGTATCCAATAACAACAGTCTTGAATGTTAATCTAGTTATTATAGTCATTCCTAATATGATGTTTTCGCTTCAGGCTTATGTAGATAAAAATGTTAAGACCATGCCATCAAGCACACTTTGTCCTCACAAAGCAGGATACCATACCTTTCAAAACTGTATGGTTTATAAGGCTCTGTAAAAGAGGCTTTGTCAAGAACAAAATGAACTCTTGGTCCACTTGCTAGTTTTACCCGCAACCAGCTGCTCTTGTTGGTAGGACCAAAAAACTTCCCCAACTTCTAGCAGACATAGTTTTTGGCATGGAGGTCAAGTATGCGTTTGAGAAGGTGTGTGTTTTTTTTATTGTCAATTGGCTAAAAGGGGGTGCAGCAATGAGTGGACCAAAAGGCGCACACTTCTATAGACTTTTTTTGGAAAGGTTGGTCATGAAGAAAATGGACTGATTTACTATTAATGCCAATTGGAAAAAGAGGGTGGGCAGTGGGAGCAGCCTAAAACAAAAAGCTGCATAACTTCAAAATGGATTAATGTACCATGGCCAAACTTTTGTTTGTCGTAGGCTCTTGTGGGATGCATCACTAAACACAGCGGAGAGTTCCTCTTTTGTTATAATGTTTTTTTCCTACCACCTAATATTTTTTTAAACTGATGATCCATTTCTCATCTACACTAATCCCCCAGGGATTTTTCGTAGTGGCCAAACAGTGGAATTACAGCTTCTGGGTCGGTCACATGATGCCATGTGACCCAACAAGTAATTTCCCCATAGACTTAGATTGAAATCATTCAATTATTTTATGTTTCCATTCTGGAAGTGGACTTCCTCTAAAATATACTTAGCATACACTTAAACTGATGTAGATTGTTTTAGGTGGTTAAACAAGCAGAACTAAGTGGGAAGGAACAGAAGACGTTTATCAGTGTTGTGTACAATAGCTTGTTGTGCTGCCCACTTGGGGGCAAAACATCAATTAATACAGGTCTAAGAAACGCCAGTGTGATAGATACATGTTGAGTGTTTTTTTTCAAATTGGTAAATCATCCTAGTCTGTCAGGCCCTATGGTCAGGCCACAGCACCAGCAGTAAAATGTAGGCAAAATGTAGGACTCCACTCTGTGCTGCTGTCATATGTTCAAAAGATCCATATGTAGTGATGTTTACCCATGTCAGGCGACTCATTTGCGTGGCAGTTGATGCAGGCTTGCTGCCACCTTCAACTGAGAGAAGAAAAATCATTGTTCAAATTAATTAGTTCAGGCACTTACTGGTCTAAAATTGTCACATAAACAATTATGTATCGGCAGATATTTAGTTTGAGTTATTAACAGCATGAGATAAAAGTTATGTGCGTCTGGCTTTGAAGACTATTTTTAATCTTCTAGTTGTGAATTTAGTAGCCGTTGTTCCTAGGATTTATTCCTTTGGACATAGTGTTTCATTTGGCACCTCTGCCTGACTGTGTCAGAGCTCATTTTTTTATTGTGTCTTAACATAACAGAACCCCTCATGCCGTGTTACTGTGAAGACCTAATGATTCTCAGTGACAGCGATGTGGGGAATCCAGGGATTTAAGTCTTTCTCCTCTAAAGGATTGGCCCAAAAACCCATCCATCCTCAACTCTGGGGGATTTTGACACCACTGGTTGTTTTCACAGTGAGGGGGTGATATCAGAGTCCTCTGCTGTTTTTCTGTTCTGGTGCTGTTCCTTTGACATATGGGTCCTGGGGCCAGGCATGAGGTATAAACAGAAATCCCTGCTTGGAAGCTCCAAGCTTCATCTGTCTGCAAGAATTCCCTCTCAGGCTGAGTGTGCCGGTGGTCAGACGGGTGGGCCATACATGACAGATTTGGTAATGGTGGGAAGAAGAGGAGGGAGTGTTGGATGGAAAGATGTGGTTACATAATGTTGCGGGCTATCTATCAGTCTCTGTAAAGTGGAGGAGGTGTGATGACCCTGGACAGGCTGTTCCTGAGATGAGACAAATTCAGACCCAGTCCTCATAGTGCAATCAGACTGTCTGAGTGGTTTATATCCCACCCTGTGTTTCAGTTGGAAGTGTGCCCACTGTCATGTCACTATCACGTTTGCTCGGGACATTATTCCTTTTTTACACCTACAGACGTTTCTGAAATATAAATATTGTCTTCTATTACAGGCTAATAGTAGTCTGCAGTTGCTTTCAAATTCCTACAGACATATGTAATCGTCTCAAGGGGACATTATAGGGCAAATACCCAGGTCACTTCTCATGAACGTTATGAAACGCACTTAACCCCCAGCCGCTATGTGCCATCAGTTAAAGCTTGCCAGCTTCTGTGTCCATTTATCCTTATTTAGTGTTCGTGAGTTGTAGGGACACCAGAATCCTTCCTCCCCAGGACATGAAAGATAATATGGCTAATTATTGTCCACACTTGATAAAGTTAGATGGGCTACATGCTAAAATGCTGTTGGGATGTTTGCAACGTGAACTTGGTAAGTGACCCTTTGGCCTCTTCACGTCTCTGATGTCTGTTTTTACCGCTCACCTGAGCCTGAGGCCCGTGATGTGGCTCCATAGTCATGGTTCGTCTTCTGTCTCCAGAGACATACTTGTGCAATGACATCTTGTCTGTCGAAAACTGTCTGTAGGCTGATTTTAGCTCAAACAGGACCTGGTTATACTAGTCTGTGTTTACCATAAATGGCAACAAAAATAAATCCCACTGGAGTACAACTCGTACAAAGTTGTTGGCCAGCTCAGCTGATGTTGTACGTGTTTTTGGATTCTCTTGCGTCACTGATTATTGATTTCCTGCCAAGTATTTGAAGCATTTCCCCTTTATCTTGATTGGCGTTGATTGTGTCTGGTTGATTTATGGAGCTGAGCCCACTAGTTCATTTTATCATTTGATTCAGATCCTTGAGCTTTGAGTGTAACCAGACTCTCTCTAAACTCTATTTGACTATCTTAATTAGGCTAAAAGTACAGCGTGTGTTACAACTTAAGAATTAAAGCTTTAAATTGAAATTCAGTTTTGAAAATACATTTGCATATTTATCCTTGGTATTTGTTTTGAGTTATGTGCATATATGGGCAAATTGTAAAATGAAAAT
Source organism: Centropristis striata (assembly GCF_030273125.1). NCBI lineage: Eukaryota > Metazoa > Chordata > Actinopteri > Perciformes > Serranidae > Centropristis > Centropristis striata. Next base: position 29,532,517 of record NC_081520.1, on the reverse strand, counting down.
TAAGAAATGAATGTTCCTGCAGTGCTAACACCCCCTACATTAGTGCTTTTTCTTTGGATCTAACAATAAGTCTTTTCCATGAGTCTGGTTTTATGCACAATTTTAATTTGCACATACAGAAACCTCAGGTTGGAGGAAAAAAAAAATATTGGAAAAAGGTTCTTCAGATTGGAATGAGGTGGAAATGGAAACATTCTTGAAAAATAAATCATGACGTGGGTGAAGCCTGTGACATACATGTCCACTGAAACCTTCGGTTAGACTAAAAGACGCTCTGAGGAGTCAGAGAGATGAAAGATGTAGAGATGTACTGTCTCCAGCCCCAGATCCTTTCTGTGCATGCACTGGTTGCAAAAAAATGATATGGCGGCGGCCAAAAACAAAGATGCTGGTGGCCAAAATGCTGAACTCAAGGCTTCGAAACTGGAGACCACAAACCAATGGGTTACATCACTGTGACTACTTCCATTATATTTATATTGTCCGTGGACTCTGATTTTAATCCCGAAACAGAGCAATGCACAAATTGTACGGAGAGGTGAGGTTAGGGTTAGGACACCCTAAACACTAATAGTTGATCCAATGCTATGTTGACTTGTTGAAAGATGACTTTGGTGCTTCAGATAAACAGTATGATAGACAGTCACCAGCCACTTCATTAGGTACACCTGTCCAACTGCTCATGAATGCAAATATCTATTCAGCCAGTCACATGACAGCAACTCAAAGCGTTTAGACATGTAGACATGGTGAAGACGAGCTGCTGTAGATCAAAGTGAGCATCAGAATGGGGAAGAAAGGTGATTTAAGTGACTTTGAACATGGCATGGTTGTTGGTCTGAGTATTTCACAAACTGCTGATCTAACAACCATCTCTAGGGTTTACAGAGAATGGTCCCAAAAAGAGAAAATATCCAGAGAGCCTTGATGCTTGTTGATGCCAGAGGTCAGAGGAGAATGGAGACTGGTTCAACAGGAACTCAAATAATCACTGGTTACAACCAAGGTCTGCAGAAGACCATCTCTGAACACACAACACGTGCAACCTTGAAGCAGATGAAGAACACACTAACACTTTATTGGGTACACCTTGCTAGATAATGCAGTGGTCAGTGAGTTTACAGTGAGTAGTGCACAACAAGGTTACAGCGTTTCTTCTAGCAATGCAAGTAATCAAATGTCAGTAAACTGCCATGCGACAGAAACATGAATAAAGCCCTAAACAGTTTGACAAAAATGGTAGAGAGCAGTAATATTACACTATATCTGATCTGTTATCTCACTGATTGGCTCTTATTGGCATTATAAGCCTAAGTAAGTTTCACGATGAAAATGTATAACCAGTCAGTTGAGAATAATAAAAGCAGTAGAAGGATGTGATATGTGGAGGTGTTGCTGTCTTTAACTCTCTCAAGGATCTTCTTCTGAGCTCATATTGGCTTGGCACTGCCTACTGTCCACACCTGCTATGTATCTTTGGAAACTCAAGGGCAGTGCTTGAGGGGATTTTCCTCATAGGATTATAGTATATCACCTGCACTGTAAACTTCTCTCTCCTGGAAGGCCCATTAGAGCGTTGGGAGTAATCACTACCACCAGAAGTAGCAGGCTACATCTCCCTGCCCTGTCATGTGAGCAGTATGTTTTTCACCCAGGCAGTCTTGTGTGAGCAACAACCATATATTCCAATTTATATTAAACAGCATTTCTTTAAAATACTGTATCTTTATTTCTATATTTACTTTACTTTCTATACTTTCAGTGGGTATAATTCAGCATTTTTGACGTTATGTGCATCAAAATTTGAGCAATTTAAGGTTCAGATTCAGTGTTGGAGGTCTGAAAAAGTATATCTTAATAGTTTGTACCTTCATTTCTTCTACAACAGATTTGAAAAGATGTTATTTTATCTACTAAAACTCCTGAATCTAAAACCCAATACAACGCTAGAAATGCTTCTGGAAGTACTTTTCATTGACAAAAAATACACTACAGAGAGAAAACACTGCCTTAATGCAAGTACTCGATTACTTGGATTTTTCTGAACATTCGTTCATCTGATCACTTCACATTGCTCAGGAACCAAGGAAGTGCAGTGCAGAGTATGAGCTCTTGAGATCTACACACTGCATTGTTAGGGGACCCCTGTTAACTGTTATACTTCTGAACGCAGCTCTGTCTGTCACTCGCTACAGTTCATTCAAAAACAGATGAAAAAAGACATTTTAGACATCAGTGATTTAACATTTGGAATTAATGCTCTTGTCTCTAGAAAAGCCTCGTTCCAAACAGCAAGCTATTCTAGGTCTCAAGGAAGCACGGTGTCAATAGTGAAGTTTTTGGTTGAGAGAAAGTTGCAAGCAGCAACATAATTGTTTTTAAAATGCCAGTAAAGAGAACACAGACATCTGCAGAAAGTTTGTAACAGTAGAACAGGCTTGTGGGGTAAACATATTTTGCAAACCTCTCCTGAGATGATCCACACTTATGTATCAATGTGACTTGCATACAGTTACACCTCTTGTTTTGTTGAATATAAGCCACATTAAGGCCACAGGCAGTGAGCAGAACATTGGTTGGGTGCTCTCCTCTTGCTTGAAAAATATCCCTGACAGAGTAGAGCTGGAAAACAACTGGTGGTTTTCGTGGTAGCAATAATGGTGTTCAGTCTAAGATTTTACCAGACCACAATCTCTCATATAGAATTACTTGGCATTTGTCAGCTCTAATTGGTAGAAAGCACTGTGTGTGTATGCTGTGTCTAAATCTGTGTGTGGCTACATGGGCCAAAGGGAAAAGTAATCTCTTTGGTGATTGCCGTAGGCTTCCATGGTGATGACAGCAGAGACTTAAGTTCGATGGATGTTATTGTAGCCTAGGCAGGAACCTTGACCTGTGTGTGTGTGTGTGTCTTGGTGTTTGTTACACTCACCTATCTTAGTGTTTGTCCTGTGCACTAAAATGTGACACAAGGAACCAAGACGGTGTTAATGTAAACCTCTGTGGACCTGTGATTAAAATCTGGCTCAGGGCTATAACATCACATGTCTGTGTTTTGACCAGCCGTGGGGAACAAGGCGCCATGACAGTCCCAATAAAACCAGACAGAGAAACAGAGCTGACTTTAGACAGCAAGGCAGACGGCTGTAAGACGGCACCGTGGCCTGAATGGAGGTGGTGATGTAATGAGCCATGTGCCAGAGGGCTAGACTGAGGTGTACGCCTCGCTGAGAGCAGACACATCACACAGTTAGGTCACTGCTGACATCTGTGCTGCTCACAACTGCATAGTTTGGAAATCTTGTCTGTCTCTTTCTGCAGGAATGCATCCTTCCTTCTGTCTTTCTGTACCATGACTATTACTGTGTGGGCTATAAAATGATGATGGTAATAAAACCCTCTTTCCTGTTATTGCATTTGCCTCCTCGTGTTGGGGGCGTTTTATATCCGTTTGTGTGGCACAATAATTGATGTGTATATGCCACTGTCCTTGCTGAAGTTGCCCTCACACTCTTAACACTGTAATCAGCAACTGGATAGAAGTTTAGAGCAAGCATACCCAAAGGCAGATTCTTTTTTTCAATGCCTAGTTTTATATTTTATACTTTTTAGATGGCCTCAAATGGACCACCAAATTTCCACATATTTAGAGGAAATATAAGGTTGGGCCAGTGTAAAACCTTTTTAACCGGTTCGATATTAAACCAAATACTGGACCGGACCAGTATAACGAATTTATATCACTAGGTGTCGCACTTGACCGCATAAAATCACACTGGTTTAAGCTCGCACACCCAACAGGATTGGCAAATCCAGAAAAAATATTGAAGCCCCTGAAAACATGGTTTTCAACTGTAACCGTTTCTCTTTGCAACAATTAATATTCATGACTAAATAAGCAAAAATCAAAGTTATAGTTGGGGAACAACTGACAAGATATTTATTAAAAGTTTTACTCAGCTAATCTGCTTCATCAAGACTTTTAGTGTGGTCACATTTGACTGACCAATAACATTGAAAAACAAGCCCACAACTGCGAGTTAAATACCCAAACTGTTCTAACTTTGGCAGAAGATGTTGTGGTTATGTAGCACTCACACGCACAAGGCGCTGCTAACATTTCTTTGGATTTTGAGAGGCATGCAACAACAAGAGAAAGAACAGAGGCTCCAGTGTGGCACAGTAGAATGTGTTTGAAAGCGTGAAGCATGACGGAGACAGTGAAAGAAGCTGTATTGATGAGAATGAAAGTTTATCGATTGCTTTTAAAGAAGGTGAGATTTATGACTGAAAATTATGGCTGAAGCACATATTTTTGTTCTTGTGGGCTACGTAACAACTCTGCACGCTAACAAGCCATTGCCCTTGATTGCACCATTTTATCTTCATTTTCTTAGTTGTTAGTGTTTTGCAGAAAACTATTCAAATGGAAAAAAATATATAAATATCTATTTCGGTGGGATCCCCAAATACTCATGAGAAACATGTTTTAGCACATGATAACTCCATTTAGTAAACACTGTAAACACTATCATGCTACTATATCCACAAATAGTGCATGTTGTATATAAACAGATGTAAAGTTAATCTTAGCCATGATGACTGTTGGCTGCTAATACTGGACAATTAACACTTCATCATATTAACTCACCTCTAATTTTATCCCTGCTTCTTAAACTGGACAGAGCTAGTTTTGGTGGGCACCTGGCACTGACTTTATTTTTGCCACAACAGTTTCTCCTAAAAGAAACAATGGAATGTGTTCGAATTTTCACAGCGGTATAATTGACATTGGATATGTGTATCAAGGCAGTTAGGAAACTACAATTTGTTCCAATATCTGGAATGAATTGTGTGCTGAGGTACTTCAGGATTCCTACTCTATATGTCTGAATGTTTGTGAGCCATTCTGTAGCAAATTTATTTCTGAAAAGAGTGTTTTTAGGTGCTGATCAGCGGATTTAATCCTGTTCAGAGCAGATACAGTATGTGCCTGATATTTTCCTCGCTATTTGGGTCTAATTACAGTGTCAAATATCTAGTGTTTATCTGGCACATTCATTCATGTCAGTTTTTCTCTTGATAAAAGTTAGTCTTACTTTGTAGAGTTATTTCCCCTTCCTGACAAGATATGACATAGTTGGTACCAATGGGTTCCTTAGATCTTTTAGTTTTATATGCACTACATAGATACATCTCTGCAGCTTTAAAACTTAGTCCACTACAGCCTCAACCTGACTAAATGTGTCTTTCTGTCGTTTGTTTTTCCTCTCTGCCAAAGTGGTGGATAGCCTGATGATTTTACCCGCTCTGCCAACACTTTATCCCCATTTGGTGGTGGCAGGTACTAATATTAGAAGCTGCCCTGAGGACTTGAGATTTTGTCTGAAAATAAAGGAGAAAATGAGCCATGACTACCAGACACTGGTCATTTTAGCCATGCTCTCATTCACTACTAGCACAGCTTCGAGCCTCAAGAGATGTCATGGTGTGTTCATATTAAGAAACTCAGCAGCGTCCTCTTACCAGGAATTTTTTGCTCATGGTCTTGCACTCATCTCCACATGAGTTCTGTCTGTCCTCACTGACCTGTCCACATCATGACTGGTGATTCCTCCTTATTACACACAGATTGCAGATAAATGATCTCATCTGTGGGGATGTAAACTGTTTTCATGTTCTCCTGCTGTTCTCTATGATGTAAGACCATTTACTGACACTGGAACTCTTAATGGGAACCGGGGTAAACAGTACACATTCACAGCACTCACCTCAGGACTAAGGTCGCAGTTAAGTGGGTTTGTAGTGCTGTGGTTGCATTCTTCCCTATGAATTACGTCATCGATCAAGATGTATTGCATTAGTTAACACAAAAGGTATTCCAATAGATAAAAGCCTGCATGTGTTAAAGAATAGAGGCTTAATGTGTGCATGAAACAAAACTGTACATTTAGGATGATAGTATGTGAATATTGTACAGACAATTCTGTTCCTTATGATTGATATAAAACACAGAAAGCATTTAAATTGTGTTTTCAGTTGCCATCTGCGCATCAGACTGGACACTATTATTCATACAAACTATGATTTACATGCATGAACACAACTCAAAGCATGTTTTTACATTTAAAGTTTGTTTCTTCTGTTTTACGTGTGTAACAACTAGTGCTGTGCATTAACGCGCTAAAGACAAAAAAAAAGTTGAATTAAATGTGTCCGTTTGTAAATAATGAACGTGAACAAGAGTCTTGTTAACTCTTGTGTCTGCTTACAACAGATGTTACTCGAAAAACTATGTTGCTCTCCTGTTAAAGCAATGTGTTTCTTGTAGCAGGGTTAAAGGGGCGAGTGCAACTGGCATAAAAATGCACCTTGCAGTACTGCTATATTTTATGAACAAACATTTTATGGATCAGTACAGATTCCAATGGGAAAGATGTCACATTTTAATGCAAATTGTGCCCACTGGGTCTGAAAAAACAAGTCCGAACATCAACCAGAGCGGCAACCTATGTGAAAGGACACATCTCTTAATCTAATCCGTAATCTATGTGAACTGAACTTTGAGCTAGTGTTTGAAGTGTGAACTTTCACAACACTGATATGGGATTGGAGGCCTGGAACATCAATACTTTATTTAGTAAGATACCTAAATTAAATAGATTTTCTAAGTATGGATGAGTTATCAAATTGTTACTGTACTTTAGTGACTTAATATTTTTGTGCAGTATGAGCATTTACATCTATTAAAATCTTTTATATGGTAGCAACAGTGATTGAAGTTCAAATTCAGAGCAGGTTGTGTGTGTTAATCCTGTTGAGCTCTGAAAAATTGTCTGAGGACTTTATTTGCAGGAGTCTGCTGTAGTCAAGAGACTCTGCCTGCAGCTACAACATATGGAGCTAATTTAACCTAAGCAACAGACTTGTGTATGCAAGCTGTGATGCATGTGCATTAAAATGTGTTTCTTTGCTGTTTTTGACTCCACATGTCTGGATTACTATGGTCTGAGTAGACAAGTCTGTCTTTTAAATCCTGAACAGTGTCTGAACCTCCAGCGTGGATACTTTAAAGGGAAACACACTGGATGAGTGACACTGAATGAAAACTGATGCTTTTCGTTATTGTGAAATAAAAAAACGGGCAACATGGAACTTTGTTCTTATCCTCCAGCTACAAGTCTGATACAGGCTCTGATGTTTGCACTACCCGCATTCATTTGCAGTGACTGTTTCCAAATATAATATTGAAATGAGCTACTAAGATTTGTATAGATTGTTTAATAAGCAGTTGCCAACTGGTGCCACGATCAGAGAGCAACGCACAATATCAGTAGTGCCAGTCTAATTTTTGTTATGCAGGATAATTTGTTTAAATTTGGCACCAACATCCACTTGGATTTAGGACATTTTCTTCAGAGAATTTGATTTTAGATATTATGTTTTGTGTTTATGCTGATACTGGGGCAGAATCAACAAAGAAAATAAATGACCAAAGGACAGAAAAAAAGATTCCTGACGAAAATGAAATGGGGCGAAACAACCACAATGAGATGGAAAACGACTGAAACAGCCAACCACAGGCAAACAAAGACCAATACAATTACAGAGTGATTAAAAAAACCTACAAAATGACAGAAGATTATTACAAAGGGATAAAAATGACTAAAAGCAACAAAAAGAACAACAAAAAGACCAAAACAGTTACAAAGTGACTCAAAACAACTACAACTGAGGCAATGGGGCCTTTTGCACATCTGTGCCCAGAGGCTCACAGTCTCATAATCCACTCATGAAACAAACACTTTAATTTAATGGCAACACGTATTTTAAATGAACTGCATTAGAGCCATCAACCTTGAGCCTCCTCTGTCAACTTACAGACAGTTCATTAAATGTGTAATTCACTTGTCCAAGTTAATATTGGCCTTCCTTCTCATTGCTCATGCAGCCACCCAAGCTGACTGGATCTGTCACTTTTTCCACTCGTAATTGTCAATTAGGCAAGGGCATTTTTGAGCTGGGATGTGGCGCTAGTGATTGTTTATTTTTGCAATGGAATGGCTACTATGAGGACAAACATCATCACACATTAATAAAATTGAGCTCATTGAACCCACAAGAGTCTCAGCTTTCCAGTCGTATTCAATTTATGTAATTACAAGTCTGTTTAGGGATCCCAGTATGCAAACATTTTCGAATACAATAGTACTGCATGAAAATAAATCTTAACTAAACCACCACTGCCGAGCAGCTGACTTAAAAAATGAACTCAGGGAGCATATGATAGCCCTTATAAACCAAAAACAAAAATGGCTGTCAAGGAAGCCTTTGAAAAACACAAAGAGCTGGGTTTAATAATGACCGAGGCCATGACACGAGAAAGGATCGCTAAATGTAAGAGGAGATGCTCTCACTGCTTCTGAAGGAGAGACAATGAGTCAGCACAGAGCACTGGAACCCAACTTCATATATAGGCCCCCCAGGATTCTGCGATCACCGCGTAAAACGGAAAATCCGCGGAATTACGAGATTTTGACGTGACAAATTGATTGCTACTGACACTGACAAAAATGAAGATCATCTTAATATTGAATAAATCTTACTGGACTGCCGTCAACCTAAACCTGTGTGCGAAGAATCCTCCTACACTTTATTTGAACATGTGGTTTACATGATGTTCTTGAACTGATTTTTTACATGAAGTGACAGCTACACATGAATCCAGTTAATCTTTTCCTTGACAAAACCGGAGTTGCCAGTTTTATAATTGCACTGAAGGTTTATTTTTTGCATGTAATAGTAAGAAGAACAGGACAACTTGAATGTATTTTGTTTCTGCGTTGAGAATTTGAATAAATAGAGTGTATTTTTCAATAATTGTAAATGCCTTCCTCTGATCTTTTGGAAATATCAAAGAAACTAGTCTCAATTTTTTTTTTTTTTTAAAAAGCTCACTGTGGATTTCCAGCGTGGGATTTGACAATTTTTTACAATGGAATCCTGGGGGTCCTGATATATAGGCCTCCCACACTTGGTCTAAATTAGGGGCAAAAGAGACATACACACCTGACACTAACTGAGCTCATCAATCATTTAAACTCGGTGGCGAGTGTGAGTAGCCCTCACAAATGGCCTTTTAAAATGGCCATGTCAGTTTTACCCGTGCTAAAATTTACTTTGGAGCATTATCAAGCCCCTGTCTGACAAGCTATCATGACATGTTTGGTACCAATGGATACCTTTGGTCTTCTAGTATTAGATGGTAATAAAAATGATTTAGGTAATAAACAATATGCTTTAAATGGTTGCTTGAGGAGAATGCCACATAGAAATGTTGCTTCCTCTGTGTCTCCTAGTCAAAATCAAAAAATATCAAATGAATATGTTTGAAGAAAGAAAAGCAAGCCCTTAAAGGAATGATAAACATTTTTTCTCCTGTAGCAGCTTGTAAGGAGATTTAGTAGTTCTAGATTTACAGCCGTAGCACTTAAGTGAATGTGGAATCCCTGACAAACTGTAAATTTGTCCAAATAACGTCTCGGTGCATCTGCTCATTATTGTGTCTGGAGTGCCTGGAGGTCTCAGTGTCCATATAATTCTGTTTGCAGTGGCCAGCCATAAGTCAGTGTGATTTAAGGAGCTTGTCTCTGACTGGTATGAGCTGGTGAAGAGACAAACTTCATTGTCCACCTGCTGACTTTGAACCGACCAAAATACACTCCTGTTACTGGGGCTGAGGCAAAACTTCAGTGCCTCCACAACATACTTGCACAATTTGCAACATTATCTACTGTCATATAAACCTTATGTTTTATTAACATTTCCAATAATCCTAATTTAATCTTTTAAACCCATTTTGCTCTAAAAGTGCTGGCTAACATTAGCACTGATTCCCTGCTGATTCATCACCAGCCCAGGCACTGCGATCACCCCACATTAAAAAAAGGATGGGTATGTCAAGCCTTCACAGTCTCTCTTTCATGGGCTCACTTGTAGACTGTTTGAATAAAATGCTTGTGACCTCACCACTCCAGGTGCTACCGAGTGATTTTCATCACGACGCAGAGGCCTAAACATCTGTTAAAGTTGGTTAATTTCCTGTATGTTTGTTGGAACTTAAGTTGGATTGGATCATTTTTTACATAATTTTCCTTTGCAGTTGTATACTTTGAGGAATCAAAAGTATCTTTCCAGAAATATTGAATATTTGGCGGCTTTTGCTGTTATGAAATACTAAGGGATGAAAAACATGTAAATAGTGGAAACCCAACATTGTGGCTGGCACGAAGTGTCCCTCCATCACTTCTCTGAGTGCAGTCAAGCTGTGTGGTAACTGGCCAGAACAAGCTAATGAAATAACTTTATTAGGGGCAACATGAAGTGAGCAAAAGAAGCAGAACATTAGGCCCAGAGGGAGGTCCCTGGTTCTTTTTAACAGAACTCTGAGGTTTCGAACAATGTTGCACAACAGTATCTGCATGGGGTTTCATTTTTAGGGTCTGTCAGTCCTAGAAAACGTTTACACATTGTGGAATTGCCTTATTAAAGGCCTTAACCCATTGAAGCCTGGAAAGCGGATACGTCGTTTTGTAGTATTTGTATAAGCTCTCAAATACTTTTTGAATTTAATTCTATCTGCTACAGAGGCTGACAAATCTATTATTTAGTAGAAGCGTTGACACTTCTGTTGAATTTCCAGAAAAACTTCAGGTTTTAGGGGCTTATTTTAAAATCGCCCAGAGGTTTTACAGGCAGTTTTAGGCGTCAATGGGTTAAATGGTCTCGAACAGCCAATTTTTTTGTACGTTCATCACTTTCCTTCAGACTACATCCAAATTGCTACTATCTCCTGCCGCTTTATGCTCCTGACCCGCACAATGCTTGAATACTTGAGCTGCATTGAGATGTTGTTTTTAGCTTTTACTTTGTGCTTTAAATAACCTCCTCATCCAGTCTGGGTGGCGACTGGCTGTGTTTCCAACCCTCAGGTGGTAAATCTTCTGAAAAAAGGTCAAGTCAGAACGGAAGAGTCAACGTCTCCCAGCTACACAGGGTCTATTGAATTTACTCATTACGAGACCTTAAATCCATTAGTTATGTGGAAGACTGTAGGGAAATAGGCTCAGTTTGAGATCACTTCCAGTGTGAGGCGGTGCCAGGCTGGACTCCTCTGCTATACTTTAAGTTTCAAATCTGTGTGGGAATGCAATGAGGCATGGGTCTGAAGGGAATGAAGGGATTGGCTGGTCTGATGCCAGGATCACTTAGTAGTGGTCAGATCAGGCATTATGGAGGTCATAACACACTCACTGACTAAAATCAGGAAGTTAACCAACTGTTCCAAAGGTCATTGTACCTTGACATGAGATATACTTTTATGTAAGGCGGCGAGGACATTTACTCATCCATAAAAATTAGTGGGGCTGGACATGTAGTGATGTAGTGACTACTCGCAGGGCTAGTTGGTTGGTAACTGTGGTACTTTAAGAGCTAACCGCTAACATGGCAGCTTGTCCAAGTCAGTCACAATAGCTCCCAGAGCTTCTCTCTGTTTTTTATCTACTGTTCTGTTTACTTCAACCGTGACCTTTTGCTCATTTGTGCACACAAATTATTATAAAGAATATGACCAGACTTGACTGGGTTAAATTAGAACAGCATGATTTTTGCTACAATAAACAGAGAAGCATCTGTTACCGTAAATGAAGCAATTTGCTCACTTCAGCATATCAGTGACGCATAGGGGCATTGATTATAGTGGAAGAAAAGTTCTGCAGCAGTCAGCCTGTGAACAATCCACATTATGTGTTCAGTATATCTTTCCTGCCATTCTGATGATCTGCAACTACAACTAGATTGTTCAACTGTAGTTACAAATGGAAGAATAACTTCACAGTTCATTCAAAGGAATAATTTATGTGCAAACCATGCCGTTTCTGTGCAACAGTTTTTACTAACTAACTAAATAAAGGTCAATCATTCAACACAGCTAATTAGCTATGATTACTTTGTCCATTTTGCACACTTTGCACCCTGTGCCCTTAAAGGTCACTATTGTCCAGGTGGCTTGCTGGCGTGTCAGCAGCGTACATATGTGGACTGAACAGTTTTCATCTTAATTTCATAGTAAAATGTTGGTGTGAGCAGGTCTCAAGACTGGATCATTTCAGTCACCTTTAAGCAGATGCCAGTTTTAGGCTCCTCAACTGTGCTAACTTGAAACCACTGTTGTGTGTTTGTGAATTTCAGATGGCTGGATGTGAGCGTAGCAAACCTGACATGCACTGCATACTGGGTGGTGTATCTGCAGGTGATCCAGGAGTCTGTGTGGCCAGGAGGAACTCTGCCGACGGCCCCTCGGCCTGATCGCAGCCAGCAGCAGAAGGACAGCACCAGGCAACAAGCCTTACACTGTCTGATGACACTCCTACCAGGTACATATACAAGCAATTGAGTTGACAGTATATTAGTGCCAGACCAGTTATTGCCAATTAGTTGTATATTGGTATTGGGGTAGATGGATAACTAACAAAAAAAATCTCCATAAAAATTGCAAAGATAAGTTTGAGATAATTTTGAAACTGTATCGCCTTTACATAGTTTGTCTAATAGAGACAACCTTCATTTTCAACTGTAAAATTGCATGCTTAGTATATCTCTGTTATTAAATAACCAAATGAAATGATTGCCTCATCTTACAATAATGAAAGAGGGACAAACACGCACAACAAACAGCTGGTTACACAGTGTCACATAGTTCTCTGTGTCTTTGTCTTTCTAGATCTGATCTCAGACATGTTGGGCTCTGACAAGTACAAACTCAGCTGGCAGACTGCACTGGACTCTCTTCAGGACCCCTACATTAACAGGTGAGCATACAGTATACACTCAGTGGGCACTTTATTACAGTTGGTAGCACTTTGTGGTAGGGGTGTGCCATATCGTATCGTTTACTATTACACCGATATATATATTTTTTCAGCTAATATTAGCTAACAATTAAAGTTGTGTTAATCACAAAAAGCTACTATTACTTCTTGTCGCTAAACAATGCAGTTTTCAAAATAAGAGCACAGTGTGTTAACACCACATCATTTACAAGAAGACTGTCAAAATAAGATGCCTCAAATAAAACATACAAGAACCCTTATTCTCCTTTACAATCATTAATTAAAATAAATAGGCAATGATTAAGATCAGTGTATATGATGGAATAGTGGCATTAGAATGTGTGAGAGGCACCAAATTTGGGATTTTATGAAAATAAATTCTCGAGGGGGGCAGAGACCCTCCTAGCCTAATAATTCCTAGTGGAAAGCCGTGTGAAAAATATTATGTGAGTTAATTGCTCACATTTAGCTCTCAAAGTGGATGATGATGATGATGATGATGATGATTATTATTATTATTTTAATTATTATTATTTGCTAATACTCAAGAGTCAAGATAATTTTTTTGTATTTGGCAACTGTTGAGATTTGCAATTTACACTACATTTTAGATTTATGATTGATTTTTACTTTGTTTTACATTTTTTATTTATTTATACAGGCTAAAACTACCCTACTTTGTGCTATTGGTGATAAAGGCAAAAGATTCTTATACAAGTCAAAACACAGACAAGATACATGCATTATCTTGTCCACGGATAGTGGTATCTTTACTTTCACCATTGTTAGTTTTCCATTGTTCTGCTTTGGAATCATAGAGAAAATGTGTTTTTCTTACTTCAGATCTTTCCAATCTGATCAGAAGCAATTCATTGGTTATTGCCTTTACATACATGGTGGCAGTATAAAAAGAAAGTGCTCAGGGCTATTTGTCATGACATATGACATTGAATGTGAGAACAGCTTGATTAACTCTTCCTCACCCAGTCTCACTTACATTAAAGAAAATATACTGACTGCTGGTCCTCTGTTCTCTTAGACATCTGGTCTACTGCATATTTGATCTTCTGTTGGAGTTCCTGGTTCCTGAAATACCCGAGGAGGACTTCCAGAGGAGCCTGTTGCGTACCCTCTCCAAGAACCCAGAGAAGCTGCTGGCATGAGGATAAAACCCCCACAGGAACACCTGCAAACCCAGTTTTAATTTTTCTGTAATTTCTGTCATCCTAACTGATCATTCACCACTAATGAATGGCTGAAAAGCAGAGAGACAGCGAGGCTGCTCCTGTTCTACTAATGTTCTTCTTTTCTGAGTGTAAGTGAATGTTTCAGGTGAAAATTCTCTGTTCCCAATTGAAACTCCTGACGTCCCTCAGACCTGTCTTTGATTACATGTTGATGTGTTGATATGTGAGGCTTACACACACACACACACACACACACACACACACACACAGACACACACTTCAACACTAACTATATTCAAAGCAGCTTTGATTACATGAGAGCACCTGGTTTGTGTTTGATCTGAGAACGTGTCTGATGTGCTTGTCAGATCTCAGCATGTGGCAAAGCCTTCCCCGATCTTCACATCAGGCCTCTTCCTGCTTGCTAAACTCTGCAGCTTTGACTAAACTCATTTCAGATGCTTTTCGCACTCTTCCCTCATCATCTCTTGCCGTCTGAGGGTAGAAAACCCCACACCTGTTGCACTAATCTGGAGGAGCAAGATTTGCTTTCTCTCCCTAACTTAAATCACAAAATGCTCTAACGGGATTTAGCATCACTGTTTCTATTCTCTGTTGACCCATTCTTTAATATCCCACAGGCTCTGTTTCGAGCCACACATGTGATTCTGACATAATGTGAGCTATACTTCCTAAATCTGAGCCTTCCTGAGGGATTACATGTATCTGGCAGCAATTTTATTTCACCTGCAAATGTCCAGGTGTAGGAACAGTACATACTGTAGTGTAGCATGGTGAAGCGTTGGCCATGATATATTTAACTGGCTTCACAGATGCGTCACAGTTCCTTTAATGGGTCCCTTGGAGAATTATATGTGCAGTTAATGTCTAAATCATATAAAACCGGGCTCCACAAAAACACAGAGGATTTAGGGATGGTCTAGGTCCATAGCATAGCATACCAATAGTGAGAACAGTGAACTGCTGGAGTCTCACTTACAGTCAGTGGTATCTATACTGCTGATGTTTGTACCTCCACCCAAATACAATAGAATAGTCCCTATGAAAACTGTGCATTCTGTGAATCTTGTCAACACTCTTCACAGCAGATATTTTGACATAGAGGGAAAAGCATGTTAAGTCAGTAAGTAAAGTTCTATTCGTGTGTCCCTCTAATTTATGACGGTGTGACAACTAATGAAATACTATATATCAAGAATTGTAGAAGCATCTCCACCGTTCAAAAAGTGAAGCCAATATATGCACTCATCTGTCACTTTAATAATCAGCAAAGTGTACGTAATGAAGTGGCGGTGTGGTCTTAATCTGCTTCAAGGTTGTACCTTGGTTTTAGCAAGTGGTTACCATACAGGGTGTTTTTTGAATATTCCCCAATTTCCCAGTCTTTTGTTTTTACTATTTTCAAACATGCTGCTGGCATCATATTCAGAGTTGATAAATATACTGTCCTGGTACTGATTTTCAATTGAATATACAATCACGGGCCACTTTATAAGCTACAAGGTGTACCTAATAAAGTGGTGGTGTGGTCTTTATCTGCTTCAAGGTTGAACGTGTTGTGTGTTCAGAGATGGTCTTCTGCAGACCTTGGTTGTAACCAGTGGTTATTTGAGTTCCTGTTGAACCAGTCTCCATTCTCCTCTGACATCAAGAAGCATCAAGGCTCTCTGGATATTTTCTCTTTTTGGGACCATTCTCTGTAAACCCTGGAGATGGTTGTTAGATCAGCAGTTTGTGAAATACTCAGACCAACAACCATGACACGTTCAAAGTCACTTAAATCACCTTTCTTCCCCATTCTGATGCTCGCTTTGAACTTCAGCAGCTTGTCTTCACCATGTCTACATGCCTAAATGGCTAACTGCTGCCATGTGATTGGCTGATTAGATATTTGCATTAATGAGCTTCCCGCCCCATTAGAGCACAATGCGAGCTGTCAATCATGACTTTACACCACAATTTTATACCATTAAATAACCGATTAAATCAAACTTGAAAAATGAAGACTTTTAGATGCATAGGCATGATAAGCACTATGTAAAATCTTTGGGAAACATTTATTTAACGTCTACTTTGAGTTTTTAGTTTGGCCAGTGTCCCATCCACTAACATGGAGGGGACAGGGATTATGACCTTATCACAAATTGATTAATTTGTCCCACTTTTTCCCAACATATGAAGGTTTGTTTTCCCCCCAATCATTGCAAAGGGCTGTTCTAACGGATCCTTATTCTAATTTCAACGTACCATGTGATTAGTGAATTGATCCTTGCCACCCAATAAGCTAAATTACACACATGAAGTGTAAATATTCAGTTCATGGACCGTGTAGTTGTGGAGTCGATCATCTTCATTCACCTTAAAATTTCTGAAGAGATTTTATAGCTGTTACCACACAGTCTTCTTTCATTTAAACATACTGTAGAAAGGTTTTGCACTTTGAAAATCTGCCTTAGCATCTTACTGCCTTCATGGATAGAACACAGCAATCAGTGCTTATTTTTTTAATTAGATAAAGACAAAAAAAGCAAATAACTACTGTAGTTTTTAAGACAAAAATATCTATCCAAAGTATGTTACAACACACATGATCCTTCATATCTCTAACACAGTGTAACCCGAATGTCTTAACGCAGTCCGTCTTAAAATACTGCTTAGTTCATCATCAGCTGCAGCTGGCCAGAGTAATTTAGTTTCTTAACCATTCCTGGCAACATTTTAATGTTCTAAAATGTTATGACTTAAAGTCGAAGAAGTTATGTGATTCGTAATACTGGAGAAGTTATGTGAATTGAGCATTGGGACCAATGGGTTATAAAAGATGAAGTGTTTTCTAATTTAAAATATGTCAGATATGTCTCCTGTGACCGCTTCTGCATCTTGCATCATGCAAGTAAAACAAAAAAGAAGTAAATGTTGCTATCATTCGTGTTTTGCACCCTTTCACCCTTTCTATTGTAAACTTGTGATTCAGCCTATTTATTAACCTATTTATTTGCTTGACTTACTAATATATGACTTTTTGATGTCCTCGTGCTGACAAGGAGGAGCGTCCTCACTTTTGAAGTGCTTTTAACTGGATTTTGCCTTACAAGGTCACCTGATGAAGTTTGGTCTGCCTGTCCTGCAGTGATGCAGCTGCAGCGTAGCCACTGATACCTGCCTTAGTAGAAGATAAGCACCCAGTTCCAGCCCTCTGTAGTGAAACTGTTTGTTTAATGTGTCAAATTGTGCTGAATGTTAAAGCTGTTACATTTGTTGTGAAGAGATTTTCTAATGCTGTTGAAGGAATGACATATTCTCTTATGTAATGCCACCGTGACAGTAAATATCTGCTCAGTATATCATTATAACAAGAACATTTTCTTGCAAGAACAACTTTCTAATGTTATAATATTGTTTTTGTGGTTACATACCACTTTATCTTATTATGTTACAAAACACTACACAAAATCAATGGATCTAAATAAAGCAAGGCATTTTCTTGCTATAACATAAGTTGGTATGTTGTTTTAATGAGGAAAGAGATCCTATCAGTACCCGAAGAGAGGACAGACTAGTCTTGTTATTGTTTAGAAATATTAACATTATTATTTGATGCTTGGACCTTTATATCTGTTTATTGTTTGCAGGGTTGCAGAGGGCATCACCAGTCACACACTTTACAAATTTTAGCTATCACAAATATGTTTTTGGTCTGACTGCAAATAAAAATATAAAATGAAATGGAAAAAATAACAAGCACAGGTGTTGCTACATAGTTATATATTGAAATACAGACTGGCCACTTTATTAGGGCCACTTGTATAACCTAATGATCCAATACAACATCTGCATCCATAAATTCTGCCTTTACAATGATGGATGGATGGTTTTGAGTTATTAATGTAACTACATCTTCATTATAGAGGTTGTAGTTTGCAGTAGTTTTGAACATTATATTAAGAGGTGTTTCTTATATTTTAGTTCTCCCAATTAACATACATGGTAATGCCAGAATATTAGGAACACCTGTCAATATAATGCACTCCAGTACACAACTACCACCCACTGTGACCTCAATAATAAACATAAAGTAGAATTATTACCTTCAGTCAACCAAACCTTTCATAATTGTAGAATTTTTGGCAGAGCTGTTCTATTTCATTGTACTGGTGTACCTAATTAAGTGGCCAGTCGATGTATGAAGGAACTAAAATCCTTGCTAGAATAAAGTGGAAACCAGCCAATTCAGTAGTGCCTTAAACCTGCATTCTTCCTAATGGTCAGCAGGGGGCGACTTTACTGGTTGCAAAAGGAAGTTAATTTGTAGGAAAGTTGATAGGAAAATGACCCTACATCAGACTTTATTTATTAGCCTCTGTTTAGCTCGACCTTTTTTCTCATAACAATCATGTTATAATGAGAACACGCAGACATGTTGATTTTGTGTTGTAATGGATATGATACAACAAGATGAAAGATTTGTTGTTCCAGCTTGAAATGTTCCTTGTAAAAAAAAATATGGAGAAAGCTACATCTTTATAGTAAAAATATCTTATATTTCATTAACATGATCTCTTTAAAGCAAGAAATGTTTTATAACAAAAAAGTGATTTAAAAAAAATGTTGCAGTGGTTGCATCAATATTCTTTCGTACTTGACCTGCTTTTGTAGCTGTTACGTGTTTCCCTGCAAACAATGCACACAGCTGTTTGTCTTCAGAACCTCAACTATTCATGCCAAATGTTAATTAGAGCAGCCAGTGTTTTATATATTTTAGAAAAGTAAATGACATTGCACAGGTCTTCTGTAAACTGCAATCCTGTTCTCTATCACACTTGCATTCTTTTTCACCCTTTGGTCTTGTTTTCTATCAGATCCTGTGTCTGGTGTTTATCTGCACTGTCACTTGTGAACACGTGGAGTTGTGTTGTGCATGTTAACGCTGCAAATCTGTCTTGATTTGCGAGCACAGTCTGTATCACGAGTCTTTTAAACATTTTGCTGGGTGTTCCTGAGCATATTTGCAAAAACAATAAAGTTTCCAAACATGAGTTATTAAATCTTCAACTGTTGTTCACACTCATTATTTTCTTGGCCTGAGGTGGGTGATACATTTTACAAGAGGCTGGTGAGCTGCTCGCTTATCTTTTATGAGATTTTACTTTAAATCTATCCCAGGCATGTTTTTTTTTACTGTCTTGGGGTTCACCAGAAATGTACTCCGCCTCTTTGCATGTATGCATTCCATATTATCATTATTTCACCTCTTTGTGAGTGTAAAAGCTCCATCAGCTCCCCACTAATTTGCTGGAGCCTGCAGACTCATGGTTCCTGTCCAACAACAACAAAAAGTGTGGATGAAAACCTTTAAATACCCCATAATAAAGATCAGACCCATTCTTTGGAACAGTTTCTGTTCAGCTCCACTTCTCTAACAACAAAGGGGGAGTCGGGGGGTGGTGCATGACTTTGCAGTGCCGAGAAATCCTCTTAAAGCGGATTTACACATAAGACTAAGCAACACTTTGGATTATGGCAGTGCTGAGGGATAAGGACGAATAAATGTGATTAAACATTGATACTTTTCAATAGTATTTTAAGTGTTTAGGAAAATGCACATTGAATAAGTTTGATTTCTGTCAGTTAAGTATGATAGTTCAGTTCTGTTCTGACCTCAAATACACTCTTCGAGTCTTTCCTACAGTTTCAATTTCAAGATCTGTATTTTTTTCTAGAAACGTTTAGTTTATTTGATGCTCAGTATGATTGATTTTAGTTATTTTTGGCTCTACCAATGTCAAAAAGCACATAACATAATGTGATGTGACCAGAATCTAAAGCCACAAACAGTGCAACTCTTCACTCAAGGTCCACCTACTGGCTTGTTCAGGAGCTTTTGATCGTATTTCACGGTCCTCATCAGTGGATGGAAATTGCTGAGTTTTACAAGGAAATGTGCCCATTGAAGCTCAACGATATCATGCAGTCTAATGCAATAACAGCAGGTTCAAACATCTACAGTTCCACAACAACTAAGCGAACTCCATATGCTGATAAGGACCGTGTAATTCAGCCAAAATCTGCACAACACGCAAGTAATTGGACCCTGTGTGAAGCAGGGTGAAGTCAGGTTAACTTGTTATGCATCGTATTTAAATGACTTTAAGAATAACAATTTTAGCTTATTTAAAGCAAAAATATATTTCGTATGTGTTTGTTTTTAAATGACTGAATTCATTTATCAGGTGCTTAGTTTGTGTGTGTAGGGAGGAGACACACAGTCCATACACCAGCTGTGCAGCTTGTGAAAAGAAGCTCTTCAGCATCCTGCAGGATGTGCAGCAGATGCACCTGCACTTTCCCCAGATGGTAGGAGGGAGAACAGGCCATGGGAGGGGTGGTGAGGGTCCTTAATGATAGAGGTAGCTCTACAAACACATTGCTGCTGGTAGATCTCCATCAGGAAGGGGAAAGGGACACCTGTGATTCTGTTTAGCTGCTGTTGTTCATTAGCCCTGCAGCTCCCAAATCTATAACCAGTAGCTGACAGCATAGTGTCCTTTCAGCTCCCAGTATGCAAAAAAACGGATGGCAATAGCCAAGGCTTCAAAACTGGGGTCCACAAACCAATTTGTGATGTCATGATGACGACATCCTCCAGTTTTAAACAGTCTATGGGTAAACATTATGCTTGCCTAGTTATAACATAGCATGTTAGCATCCTGACTTTAACATTTGCCTGAGTAAAGCCTCCCTCAGGGTGCTGCAATCATGGTTGTAGACTTTTGGTCTTTTAGTTTTATTACTTCCCATTGACCCAGCCTCTCTCATGTGACCTAATACAGTGATTATATCTCAGCCAGTATTAGCGAGCCCTCATAGTTTAGAGAACAAAGTGCCAAAAAGAGCAACAGTGCCGGTAAAAGCCTCAGTGGGACGGATGAGCCTCAATTCCAGGAAGGCTATTCAGAGAGCTGATCTGGGGTCTGCTTGTGGGCGGCGACCCCCAGAGAAACACTGGTATCTATTTAGTCATGTGCAAGTACTTTTAAACAGTTGATGGCCGTTATTAACCCTTCGGCGTTTCGGGCTATTTTGTCTTTTCGAATACTCTTTATTCTGCCACTTAAAAAATGTTTACCATGCCATGTTGGTATCAGTTTATCCAGCACAACCTCACCTATATGACCTGATAGTTGACTTACTGGATCAATATTTTGAACACAAAAGGAGAAAAGCTATGGGTTTTTTTTTTTTTTACTTTAAAAACACAATCGTGTTCAATGGAGAATTTTAAATGTTGGTTACAAATATAACTTATAAGAGGTAAAATGAGGAGAACATCTAGTTCTATATTTTTATACTAAATATATCTGACCTTATCTCTGGTTTTACTTGGCCTATCATCATTAAACAAAAACGGGCATGGAGTTTCAAGTCAGAACTTTAGAGGGAAGCTGACATCAGGAAACACGCCGCTTCGTTTTTACATTGTGATGTCATAAAGAAGTAATGCACCAGGGGTTAAACAAATTGTATTCTCCTTGTGTTTTGATTGTTCGGGAAAAAATACCGCAAAAGAAACACCGACAACTCTAAACTGAAATGTTGTTGGTTTGGCGAGCCACCATTCAGTAGCAGGGGAGCTCTGGGATCCAAAACTGCCTTTATATGAAGAAATACTGTTATTCCCCTAAAACAATATTGGACAATTAAATGAATAAATGCAATGAAAATATTGCAAATTTAATTATGAGATTGCCAGACTGTTTTAATGTGATTGTGGTTCAGGAGGCGCCTCATGTCATTGTGGATGACACAGACTGAGTGACATCAGCACTGTCTCCTCCTTCACATGCCGTCTGAAGACATTCACAGGGACAGAGTGCAAGGATGGAGACAGATGCGCATCTCTTTTGGATCACTGGACGAGCTGCTCTGTATTGACTTTGCACGGTCCCCACTGACAGCGGCGCTGGCAGGAAGCCCTTGGTTTAAGGCTCTTTGTGTTTTACGACAGTGTTTGGGTTGAAGCCAGGGCTACCGCCATCCCACCCACATGACAAGACTGACTCACAGTGTCTCTGTAGCAACTGCACCCACAGGAGGAGGAGGAGGAGGAGGAGGTGCTGGCATAGTCCACAGAAAGTCACAGGTTGCTGTAGTGACAATCCATACCAGTTTAGTATCTTTATTACTCATACCTTCCTGTAACAGATTATTAACCTCTTCCACTACACTGCTTATCATCTGGAAGCTGGGAAGAATAACTTTAGATGATGCAGCTCAGGACTTGTGTGTTGTGTTTTTCTAGTCATACATCTGTTATTACCATTTTTTTTTTTTTTTACTTGGCTTACTCGATCAACACTTTGAACCCAAAAGAAACAAAAAAAACCCCAACTAACTTTAACTTTCAAAACACAATCATGCTCATTGTAGAATTTTAAATGTTGGTTACAAATATAACATATAAGAGGTAATATGAGGAGAACATCTACTTTTATATTTTTAAACTAAATATATTTGACCTTATCTCTGGTTTTACTTGGCCTATAGTCATCAAACAAAAACTTGCATGGAGTTTCAAGTCAGAACTTTAGAGGGAACTTGACGGCAGGACTCGATGTAGCTTAATTTTTACATCGTGATGTCATGAAGAAGTAATGAGCCGCCGATTTCTTGGACTCCAGAAAAGAGACTATTTTGTGCACTTAGCACCAAAAATGAGAAACAATTGAACATGAATCCATCAGATAGCTACTTACTTAAAATAATGCTATGAACAGACAGAAAGCAGTGTTGTCCTTTGGATACCTCTGATTTGTTCCACACCACAGAGCTAATGAGGCATGTTTGCTGCAGAACACACACACACTCTCTCTCTCTCTCTCTCTCTCTCTCTCTCTCTCTCTCTCTCTCTCTCTCTATCTCACACACACACACACACATACACACAGACTCCTGACTGGCCGCATACAGCCACAGTTTTATTTGGCAGTAAACAAATCAAATGTTTTGTTTCACATCAGCATCAATCTGCAGCACAACCGATTTACATGGAAACCACATGTTCTTCGTCTCCGTCAGGTTATGCAACCTCCTCTCATCACCCTCCCTCCACACACACGTTTTGGTTTCTGGTTGTTTTCCACCTTCTTTCCCTGTCTACCTCTTGTTTTCTTTCTTACATAATAAAATGCAGACACGCTTGCAGCTCTGAGGACATACATGTTGGAGCTGTCTGCCCTTCAAAGGGCAAAACCAGAGACACAACACCAAAAGGTATTTTCACTGACCTTCAACAGTTTCATTTATTTTTGGAGGCCTTATTACCCACTTCTTCAAAATATGCCACTCAGGGACATTTGGAATTCTTCCTTTGACAGCCTCATTATGGCTTTAACATCTTGAAACAAAACAATATTACAGAAATGATCTCGGGACATTGTGGCCGGCCAGAAAAACAACTCAACAGAGCGTGGTCTCCTTTTCAAATCTGTCTGTCGGAGGTAATGAAATCAGTTCATGCTAATTCTTTAATGTGACTGCGCACACTGAGAGAGAGAGAGATTACTGGTGAAAACCAAAATGAGGAAAAAAACAAGAACTTTTTGTGCTTTTTGCAGTGAAGTACATGGGCGTGCTTTTCTCTACCAAGATGAGAAGTCCATTTCAGCAGAAACCTGCATGAGAGGCTTTTTTCTGTGACACTGACGTCATGTCTCCAACTATCAATTAATTTGAAGTTGCTGGAGTTACAAAATACAGATTAGAACAGTAATTTTGCCTGTTTAAAAATGTGCAAAGAGAGCCTGTTTAATGAGCCTGAGTGTGAATGAGAATGAGTGTGACTGTGCTGCACTACAGTGCCCTCTAGTGGCAAATAATTTACATATAATTCTATATTATGTATGTATATATGTGTACATTATAAATATTATGTGTGTGTGTGTGTGTGTGTATGTATGTGTGTTTCATATCTTTTGTAATATATTAATATAATATTTTTATTTATATATATTATAAGATACAAAGCAATTACATTTATACTATATATACATATTTTTTGTAAAATAATATAGTATAAAACTATATATATACATGTTTTATATCTTATATAATATATTTTATAATTATATGTTATAAGTTGAAAATAAATCTATATACAGTTATACAAAAATATATGTATGTATATATGTATATAATTGTTTGTCATCTCATTATATTTACTGATCCCCACAATGACAAATTCTTAAAATTAAATGAGATTGACTACATTCATTAAGTATTTTTTATGATATTTTATATCGTATATAGTATAATAATAATAACAATAATAATAATAATAATAATTATTATTATTATTGTTATTATAATAATAATAATTATTATTATTATTATCATAAAATTCAGAACACCATTCAATTCATTTTTATATCTCACACTTAATATCACAAAGTTTTTGGTCTGTTGTTTGAGGGCATTTCAAGGAACGTGTGATATGAGAGAATCCTTCACCTCTAGATGGCAACACAAGCAAACAGCTGATTTAGTGTCTATCTGTAAAAAGACCACAGGGAGGCGCTACATGGTAACTAACCTGGTATCCACCTGTTACTGCTCTGAAGGGAAGCTGTGGAAGCAGAGAGATGTATTTTCATCATAACAAACATCACAGAAACAGTGAGGCTGGTGAGTTCAGGGATAAACTTATCATTCAGGCACTTTTTAATAGAGAATTAGAATTGGGGGTTATTGGGAGCAGAGTTTTAGGGGGAGATAGCAGGTCAACAATAGATGCCACATAGAAGTGGTGAACATCATCTGAAAGCTAGAGATCTGAAGATTACTAATTACTTAATTAATCAATGAAGTAAACATATCAAGGTGTATAATGTTTAGAACTTGAAGTCCATTTTGATGCTCATCTATGTCCCAGAAGTTGTTGCAGCAATTTTTATGTTGATACCATTTGGTACACACATTTTTTTTTTTTCAAGAATGGATAAAAATGGTCAGAAACCCTCCAAAATATTACATCAATATACCAAGACCTTTGGAATTGGATTTAGTTTTTAAAATTTTGGTCATTTTGGAGATTTCTGTATTTTTCTGCCATTGGATGATGAGCACTTCTGTTCTGTAAAGTGCTGAGAAACCCCCTTATTGTCAATATACGTAGGAAACTGTCCATTCCCCACATGATGTCATGATATGTTTTGTACCGATGGATTCCTCAGATCTTGTAGTTTCCTATGATACCAATATATTCTATATATACTTAAAATTGAGCCCACTACATCCTCTCAATCACCTAGTGATTCATTTTTGTTCAGTGGTGGGGTTGAATACTGTCATTGTACATGATGATGACACAAAGTTTGTATGTACTGCTGAAGAAATGCATCAGTTTAAACATGATAAGTACAACAATAACATACTAAATAATGTAAATAAAGTATTAGAATGGAGGACAAATGAGGAAAGAAGAGCAAAAACAGCTGGAGGGGGTTAACTCCCAGTCTCGCCAGTTGTTTGCTGGTAACCAGCTCTCCGCCTCGCTGTCGCAATGCAGCTAAACCGCTGAGCAGTCAAAACAACTGCCACAGCTGTATTTGTTACCAGAATCCTCCTCTGCCTAATTAATTTCCCCCGCCTGTGTAATTGGCTCGCGCTGTATTTGTTATTGTTTCACTGCTGAGCTGCATGAGGCCGGGGAAATCAGCCTCCATTTGTCAAACCACACCAAACTTGTTAAACTGGTGAGTTTAACAGTGCTGCGTGTGCTGGATTCAGTCATTAAGCCTTTGTAACAGACAGTGCGGTCATGGTGGAGAAAAAGGCGGGGAGACAATGAAATCCTTGCAGTGTGCATTATTACTCATAATAAATATTTGTTTCATTTCTGTAAAAACATTCATTTAGGCTGTTTTCTCCCTAAAACGCCCTGGCCTCATGTTTCAGGTTTTTCACTCTAAGAAGTGTCTACGGAGTTCTTTTCCTCCTTTTTTATTGTCAGTAACATCTGAAATTGGAAGCTTAAATTCATAAAAACATATGAGCAACTATACCTACTGTTCCAGTGACACGGTGTGTTATGTCTAGGTCCGAACCACTATATTTGATTCCAGGTTACAGAGCTTGGCCACCAGATGTAGGTGTGAGGTGTACCTACTAAATTGGCGGTCTGGTCTTCATCTTCTTCAAGGTTGGACATGTTGTGGTTCAGAGATGGTCTTCTGCAGACCTTGGTTGTAACCAGTGGTTATTTGAGTTCCTGTTGAACCAGTCTCCATTCTCCTCTGACCTCTGGCATCAGCAAGCATCAAGGCTCTCTGGATATTTTCTCTTTTTGGGACCATTCTCTGTAAACCCTAGAGATGGTTGTTAGATCAGCAGTTTGTGAAATACTAGACCAACAACCATGCCACGTTTAAAGTCACTTAAATCACCTTTCTTCCCCATTCTTGAACTTCAGCAGCTCGTCTTCACCATGTCTAAATGCTTTGAGTTGCTGCCATGTGATTAGCTGATTAGAAATTTGCATTAACAAGCAGTTGCACAGGTGTAAAAAAAAAAGTGGCTGGTGAGTGTAACCAATATTGTTGCTTTGTACCTGTTGTTGAAGACCCAGATTCATCACCTTCTCCTTCTTTCCAACATTAGTATGACAGTATGTACCGACAATAAACTGATTCACATGTGGTTTAATTGTAATAAATAGATTAAAAGTATGCTAACATAGCTACATTATAATGCTGATGTGTAAAAAGCTTGAATTCTGGCTTTGTCAGTTCTGGCTGCCAGGCAGCAAGCAATCAACATTTAAAATGCTTGTTTTCTGAATGGAGTTCTGAGTGATAAGAGCTTTAGTGAGTGCCAATACTACAGCAGTATGTACATACAAAAAGACACATTTTGCTGCAACTTAGTTGCAATAAATGGATCAAAACTATGATACAGATGAGTAAAAGGCCTGAGGTCATGCTTTGTTAGATATGTTTGCAAGGCCATAAGAAAACAAGTTTTAAAATGCATTTTCCGAACAGAGTTTTGATCCGAGCTTTGCTATGCAGGAAATTCTCTTCCTGGCAGAGATCTGTACTCTGTACTGATTTTTCTAGTTGTGTCTGTATCAGATTTAACGCTTAATGTGCAGCTGTCCTCAGCAGCATGACTCCCCGTTAGCTTCCTCATAAAGTCTATAGAGTTCTCTTTGTTGCATGAGTTGCTGATTTCCTGAAGCGAATAGGAAATATAACACTGCTGCCTGCCAAAAGCAAACTGAGTGTGACACACCCCTTTCATTCCGCAGACCTCTAAACAATACTGGCGATGAAAACGCACACGGGACTGATATGACACACATTCACACTCAGAGTGATGGTGATGTGTGTGTAACGTACACATCATCAGTCCTCCAGAACTGTAAAGAAATATGTTCTTTGGCTGTGTGAACTTTAAATGAACGCAGCATGCTCATCACATGGGATATCTGCACTGATAAAGGAACTCACTCCCTTATTGTCCTTCTTTCTCTTTCAGACACACACACACAGGCACACCCCCGGGGATTGTTACAGTCATTTCCGAAAAATGCTCTCTCCTAATTGTAGAAGGTTCAGAGAGGAGGTGAATGGGAGGTTAGGTGACAGGGCGATCTGACCTGAAGCTATGGAAGCCCTGAGAGGTCAACAACACACAGCTGAGGTCAACAACAAGTTGCAATTTTAAGACAAACAAGTTGTCATGAGATGTCATCATCAATAAATGAATTATCTTAAGACATTAACATTACACAGTCGTCCAAGTTGGAATAAAATATTTTTTACCTCTTTCCATGAAATTATTGTGTGATTTATTATTGACAGATAAAGTGTATATCTTCTCAAAACATTATGAATCAATCTCTTCCAAACATATCACAATGAAAATCAAACCACAGTTAACAGAGGATTGTATCTGAACACGAAATTATTCCAACTATATGGGCGACCGTCTAGTTCATAATTTAAGCACAAATAGTAGAAATGGCAAAATATTTTGTTCAGCAATGCCAAAGTTAGAGATAAAGGAGACAATGTTTTTAATAGCAAATGTAGTTATATTATTATATTGTATTCAGGCAATTCTTCTTATTCAACTCCAAAAAAGTATATTTAATTTTTCATTGTAGAAACTTCCTTCAAGCATCAAATTATTCAGCTCAATTTGGACATGCACGGGTGTATTTTTCTCATTCATATCTTTCATAATTTCAAAAATATTCCACATATTCCAGAACTTCTTTCTCCATTCAAATGAATGGTAAACTATTTTTTAAAAACTATTCCTATTTCAACTTCTTCTGACACATTACTCAGCATGACAGCGTAGTGTCAGCTATTCAGCATTCCCACCGTGAATTGTTCAGAAATTCCATTCTCTAGTTAATACTAAACCAAAAAAACCTAACCTAATCAGTTTGCAGAAATAAATGTATTTGTTATTGTTTATTTTGGCTTCTAGAATTTCCAAATTTAGTAATTATCTGTAGACAAATTTTATACACTAACTGCACCCCCTGAGGAAATATTATATCATTTTGGGGAAATGATTTCCAAGAGAAGCAGACAAAAGGTTTTAATATGCATTTGAATGATATATCCTGTATGTCAAATTGACAGAGCAGCAAAAAGAGGTTAAATATAATAAAGATAAAGCTACCTTGTAGAGTGAACCATCACATCTCCTGCCAATTGAGACAGAGAAAATGATGCAATAATCAGAAATGCATGAGCAATAACAAAATAACTTGATTAACCTTAACTGAAAAAGCATAAACTGAAAGTTTGACACAGAAAGCTAAACTAAGCCAAGATTTAATGTAGGAGATATGGCTGCAATTTAAGCATTAAAGCGTTTATTGCTGGGAGGAAGGTCTTTCTTTTTTAAATTTTATGATCTAAAAATAATGCTTCGTAGAAACAACATGAGAAAAGGTGGGGGTGAATTAAAAGTTGTTGCAGCAGCAAAAAGAACAGACTCCAAAAGACACAAAAAGGATAAATGATATAAAACTCATTGGTTTATATTTATAACACTACAGTATCAGAATTCATTGGACAGTTGTACATTCTTAAAGCATTACACGCTGTTAGACTTTAGGCATGTAATTTGTAGTCAAAATAATTTCTGTCTTTATGTTACGGAGCAGAAATGACCTCAGCCCTGCCACAGTAGTTGAATGAAAACTGGCCTCTCTTGGACTTATATGGATCTGTTTTTACTGGGTTTCTGTGTTTATACGTGCAGCTCCTCAGACTGTTTTAGCAGGCAGCTGACTGCGCTGATTTTCCTATCGGTGAATGATCAAAGGCCTGAACCTTGTGTGACCTCTAAGACTACAGTCTGATCCAAGGGTCCTGTACGTTAATGTTTACATACTATAGTCCAATGAGGCAGATTGATTGGAGCATTAGCAGCCAAGTCTTTCTTGTAGCAGGTCAAAATGTCTCTTGTAATTCCAACCATTCCACCATTTGTTTTCTACATGAAATAAAGATGCTATAATTGATTTTTTTATTTAAAAAAATGTGCACATGAAAACAGTGTGTGGTCACTTGTAGTGGTGAACCTATTGAAAATACCCCGACTGGCCACTTTATTAGGTCCACTTGTATAACCTAATTTAATTGATCTCCATCCATAAATTCTGCCTTTACAACAATAATAATGTAATTATGTGCAATTATATCTTCATTATAGAGGTTGTAGTTTGCAGTAGTTTTGACCATTATATTAAGAGGTGTTTCTAATATTTTAGTACATACATGGTAGTGCCCGAATACTAAGTAAACCTGTCAATATCATGCACTCCAGTACACCACCACCACCCACTGTGAGCTCAATAATAAACATAAAGTAGAATTATTACCTTTCGGACAGTCAACAAAACCTGAAAAACTACAATCTATTGTAGAATTAATGGCAGAGCTGTTGCATTACACTGTACTGGTGTACCTAATATTTAAAAAGGTCTATGAACCCGCTGTGAACCTACTTTAGCTGCTCCAAACAGAGGGCACACCCAGTTACACCTAATGGAGCATTTAGCCAACAAATAGACAAATATTTTTTCTACTGAGAATTTTTAAATCAAAACCCAGTTAAAAGTGGATTTGCAGTTTAGACTGCCTGTCTTTCTTTTGCCTGTTCTTTGCATTTTAATAGATTATCTCTCTGTCTGTCTTTTTTTTCCTTTTCGCTTTCCCTCTTATTACCAGAAGCACTTTCATTTCAGCCATGCTATACTCTCGCCACCCCTTCAGGTCGCAGCTGGTCTCTGAGATCTAATCATTGAAGGGAGACTGGGGAGAACATGTTAGGGTCCTGATTTGAATGTGCAGATTAGATAATGAAGGGCAGTGTTTGGAGAAAGACCAGAACACCCATTCTCCTGTCCGTCCGTCCATCCATCCATCCATCCATCCATCCATCCATCAATCCATCCATCCATCCATCCATCCATCCATCCATCCATCCACCCATCCACCCATCCATCCATCCATCCATCCATTTAGCTATCTACAGTTCACAGTTGAGGTCACAACTTGAATGGAAGCAGTTGTTTTCCTCATCTCCCCACCTATTATAACCACTAGTGAATAGACTGGGAGTTTGTGAGACCTCCATCCAATCATCAGGGTAATCTCTGTGGATGTGATTTATGCAAAACATGAGAGCTTTTTGTTCTCAGAGAAATTGGCCCATCTGCTTTTTTCTAAACAATAGTTGATGAAGTGAAATCTCATCTCATCCTCAGGGGAGCAAGTAGCGGTTGCTTCTCTTGATGCAGAAACACTCTGACATTGAAATTCAGGTGCTGAACTTTTCTAGCAAATCTTTCTGATTTGAGTGAGAGCCCTTGTCTGTATTTCATCCCAGCCTCCGGATTAAGATCCCTTTTCTTTTGTTTTGAGTTTTCTCAGTTGTTTGTGTCACCTGTTTTATTTTATACATTGACCTTGTCTGTGTGTTTCAGGTGGGAAGAATGCCATTTGGCCCAAAAACAATTTATCTCACACTGTCTGAAAATCAGCAGATGACATTATTGAACATGACAACCCCCACAAATCAACTCGTTTCAGTGCCATAATTTGATTCATTTGGCCAAACATTTGTAAAGTCCTGGAGAGCCACACAATTCCATCATTTTACTCCCATTCAAGTTAGTGAAGGTTGGCTGGTGGTAGTCTCTAGTGTGCTTGCTTTGACTGCATAGATCCAGAAGAGCAATAGAAGTTCAGAGTAATTTCATTTATGGAAGTCAAACTCTCTTGGTTTCATGCTGAGCAACTTTCAAAGGAATGAGTTTTCTTTATACATCCATGTTTTTGGTCTCTTCCCTTCCTGCCCTCATTTGTTTCCCACCTTTGTGATTAGCTTCCCCACCCCTGATTAGTTTCACCTGTCTCAATTACCCTGCTTCTCTTGTGTTTTTAGTCTGAGGCCCCATTTACACGAGGACGCTCGCGGGTAAAAACGACAAAATATTTTATCGGAAGTGCCTTTCGTTTAGACGGTGACGGCGTTTTTGGGGCTTAAAGACGCAAAAATCTGAAACCACCTTCCAAAGTGGAAAAGTTAAATACGCTCCGCTGTAGCGTGTCCGTCTACACTGCCAAGACGCAAAACTCTGCTCAGATCTGCTCACGTCACGTATGTGTTTACGTCACATACATGCTCCAGTAATGGAAAATAAACAAACGTGGGATTATTTTCATGCGTCGGACCTTCAAGCTGCTCTGGCAGCTCTAATAAACTTACAGGAGTCTTTCCACCAAATGTACAGGATATGTAGAGATAGTATTACTGAACAGAGAAGGATCTGTAATTACCTCTATCACATTTTGGATGCAGCAATTGGTCGGAGGCGAGCCAGACGGCTGTGAACGAGACCTGGGAGATCTAGTGATGGTGGAGAACTTTGTGGAAGGAGTAGCTGATGAAAATGTGTGGCGTGAAAACTTCTGCATGTCCAAAGATGCTCTTATCGCTTTAAGTGATGCCGCCTGGCATGCATACAATCGAATTTCACACACTTTCGCGTCACCGTATGCACGCAGATTTCCTCCCAAAAATGCTCGTCTAAACGAGGAATAAAAAGTGAAGACGCGACGCCACTTTTGCGTCTTCTGTTCAGACCGTCCTCGTGTAAACGTAGCCTGAGTCTTTCCCTTCCCTTCTGAGCCAGTTCGTCTTCTCCTTTTCAGTGAGTATTCCAGCCTTGGTTTTTCCACAGTTATCTAGAGTTTTAAATCTGTTTCTGTATACTAGACTATGATTCTGCTTAGTGTGTTTGATACCTCTGCTTTTTGTTCGAGTTAATCTCAGATTGTAGGGCAGTGCTCTGGCAGAAAACAAAAACACCTCTTTAATGACTAACTTTGAACAGATACAAGCCAGTTGAGTCACATTCATACATTTGTTCAATTGGTTCAATCCTCTGCAAGCTTCATAAAACACTGGGAGGATAATTGACTGTTTTACATCACCCTGCACTAGTTGGTCCACCAGAGTGGATAAGTTTCTCCTTGTGCTCCCTTTTCAATCAGGCTGAACCATGTGCCACCCTGGGACCTCTATTCTTCTCCGAGCTGTCAGTGCCTCATTCCTCTGTGTGTGTGTGTGTGTGTTTCCTTTCTCCTATCTGTTGTGAAATATGTGCTAGGGCTTTGCTCTTGTTAGTTTTCTTGTAGTCTTCCTGGGACTACATGGTGGACAGGAAGCTGTGTGACTCAGGTTCTGTCTGTTTGGTAGCAGCTGAAGGTTGCTTGACAACCTAAATGAACTACAATCTACCTTTAACTTTGTCATCACATCGGTCTGTTCTGTACACACATCTATTGCATTTCTGTCCGTCCATGGAGAGGGATCCCTCCTCGTTTGCTCCTGCTAGGTAGAAACCTTTGTACCTTTTTTTCCCTCATTCAATATTTTTGGGGGATTTTTCCTTATCTGAATAGTGTCAAGTTACAAAATATTGGATATAACTTCCCCCAATTCAATCAATCAATCAATCAATCAATCAATCAATCAATCAATCAATCAATCAATCAATCAATCAATCAATCAATCAATCAATCAATCAATCAATCAATCAATCAATCAATCAAATAAATTAAAACTACTTAATTTATCCCTGAGGGGAAATTCAGTTAGTTTGTTAGCTCTGTTAGAATGAGACAGACTGATGGTTGTAGGAGAGAAGGATCTTTTGATCTCTCCGTCCTGCAACGGAAAGAGAGGAGCCATCCACTGCTGTTTTTTTGGTCCATAAAGGTTTTGGGTAGCAGATGATCTGGGTATTTCAGGATGAACTTGAACATCTTGACAGGTCATCTCTCCACCAGCTCCTCCAGTGTGTCCAACCTGGCTCCAACCACAGAACCAGCTCTTTAGACCAGTCTGTCCAACCACCTTGCATCTCTGTGTCTGATGCTGCCTAGCCAGCAGACTGCAGCATAAAACAACACACTACCACCACAGACTGATAAAACATCTGCAGCATCTTACTACAGATGTCAAGAGATCTGTGCTTCCTTAAGAAAAACAGGCGGCTCTGCCCCTTTTTGTAGAGAGCGTCAGTGTTTAGGGACCAGCTCAACTTATTTTCCAGGTATACACCTAGATACTTATAACTTGGCACCACCTCGATGTCCACGTGTAAATAACCTTTAATATGAGTAGAACATCACTTCATTTGTTGTTATATGTTGTGAATGATGTTTATGGATGGACTTGCCCTGGAGGGACTCCCTCCCCTGGCCGGTTGGACTGTGCTGGCTCTATAGGCCCCCTTCCTCTTCACCTCTCATCTATGGATTTTTGTGGCCCTACATTACACGAAGGAATGTTGTAGTGTGTTTCTTTTCTTTTTGAGACAAAGTGATTGATTTCCCTTGGTGACCTGAATGTCCTGATTTGTTTAGTTAATATGTCTTGTTTGTCTTTGTAAGACACTGAAACTTTGCACTTAAAAATAAAGTACGTACAAAAAAGTAACAGTCCTTAAGAGCCATCTGTTGAACCCATGATGTTCTAGGTTTTCCCTAACCCTTAATAGGGCACTCATTGAAATACTTGCAAATTCCAAATTTCAACCCTAGAGAATATTGGAGGATATTAGATACTGCCAGAATGTGTAAAAAACATACGGACCCGGGGGGAGGGGGGTAATATTTTGATTAAAAAGTGTACGAGATTAAAGTGGCAAATCGACAAGAAAAAAAGTCGCAAAAGTTTGCTTTTCCCCCCACTATTTTCTTGTAAATCTGCGACTTTTTCCAGATTTGCCACGTTATATCTCTTAAATCTGTGACTTTTTTTCTTGTAGAATTACCACTTTAATCTAGAAAATTTCCAGATTAAAGTGGTAAAAATATCGAAATATTATTATCATACTGATTACTCAGATGTCATGGTGTCACCATTTGTGACGTAGCCTGATCTTTGCTGATTAGCTGGAAGAAATCCATGTGATTCTACGACCAAACAGAGAGACATGGGGACCCCAAAGAAAACACAGCTGATATTTCAACAAGACTTCTTATTTAAATTAATATCCACTTTTTTACTATCTCTTGGTGGTTGCTGTAATGCAGCAATGATCCAACTCATGGTAGCTGATGGATACAAAAATAAATGCTGTTCAGGCGTGTTATCACCAGGAGATATTGTGAGTTTCTGCTGCAGCAACAGCAGTTTGTTTGGAATATACAGAAATAAACTGAGGTCATATAATGAGCAGTGAACCAATCTGCAGGGGTCAGTAAAACACACTTGTCCGCTTGAGATTTGCCATCAATGACAAGGTGATTTGTCAGATGTTAAAGGTTTTACAGCTTCTGTGGGTTGCTCCATCAGATGTTTAATGCATCACTGACTGTTCTCCCGTCTCCTTTTGGCTCACTTAGCAGGGCTGTGGGCTGATGTCCGTCAGGTGTATTTCTTATTACTGTATATCCTTGAAATGACACATTGATTTTCTCATCATTTTTTTCATCTGGAGTGAGTGTATGTTCATAAATAAGAGTAGGAGGAGCACTTCTGATGTCAGTGGAGATTGTGTTGTTGAATAGGCTACACATTGCAAAGAATAATGTAAACACAAAGTAGATTGTTAAACATTTCCCACTGGCCATTGGCAGCCATTTTGATAAATTTGCAATAATATCTTGGCCTTATTTTTAAAAATATTATTTGCATTTGTGATATGAAAATTTTGCTGTTAAAGTCAGAACTGAAACCATACAATGCTGCATGTGCATCGGTTCTTTAGTCACATGCACACAGCATCTGTTTTAGAGACAATGGTGATGCAAATTAACTTATCTACTAACCCATCAACATCACAAACGAATGTGCAAATCCATTCCGCTGACAAATAATCATACAACCTGAATAAAAAGCAGAAAGACATTTGTGATGTCTTGGAAGGTAAAGTATTCTGGGTTTTCAGCTCAACGGAAAATTATACTGCAAAGCATGTATAACACTGGTGGGCTCAGGATGGGCAGTGGGGCCCCCTTTGGTGCCCTCATGTCCGAAAACATATGCTGTAAAAGTTCCCTCCTTAATGCCCCCATGGAACATGATAAGGTTGTGACGATGGCGTAAAGTGAGGATGAACCCAAAAGCTGAGACTTGGGTAAAGGAGTTGAAATTAAAAAATAAAAAATTTAGACAAAAAGGGGTTTTGAGGGGGGAAGGGCGGTCCAGGTGGTTGCATGGGGCTGTACAGAGGCCCAGGCAGAAGTAGCAGGAGGCACTTGAAAAACAGGAGCAAAAACGTGTTCAAACAGAAACTGACAAGCTGGATTGATACTTATCAATACTGATCTACCGCTGGTGATGCGAAGACACTCTGGCATCTTGTAGAGGGACGAGGAGGGGAATATGAGCTGCCTTTCATTGCTGCCAATGATCCACAGCTATGACGCCTCGTGCTTCTTTGCCACACCGTCTCTGGAGAAAGTGCCCAGAACCCAAACCCAAAACTACAAAGTAAAAGCCACCAAAAAACCCCAGATCAAAACCAGTAAAATAAAATATATTCCAGAAACACAGAAATAAACACCAAAATAAACTAGAAAGAGTCCAAACCATAACAGATGTACCCTCAAGGTTGCCCTTAAATCAAGAAAACATGATGAAGTGCAGTACCAGTAGAAAAAAGGTAATGAAGTCCCCTCACAGGTACCTTTACATCACGAGAAAACATGATGGAGTGCCCTATGATGAAGTGCCCTGTAGGGGGGCCTTACCTGGAGAAAACATCACAAAGTGCAACCAAGAGTGCACTTCTAGTAAAGGAAACGTGATGAAGTCCCCTCTACAGTGTCCTACCAGTAGAAAAAAGTTGTTGAAGTTCCCTCTATACAGCGCTAGTGTTTCTTTATTGTTGACCCCTTGTTACTCACTTCCCCTCCTCTGATTACTTCCATTAGTTTTAGGATCTCGCTCCTCTTCAAATTGCCATTGTAAAGCCATCCAACATTCTTTCGTTCAGTCGGATAACATCACCTGGAGGACCTGAGGGAAACTTAAGAGCTACACACTCAGAGGTCAGATACATTTATGACCTTTCAGTGTCTAATAAATCACTGCCACAGTCACTCTGAGACTTAAGTGCAATGACCATGAAACAGACAAGACCAAGTGCCCAAAACGACCAAGAAAACAAAAAACTATGCTATCAAGTCATTTTGATAGGTGATAACAGGAAATAATCAACAGCTCTGTTCAATGAATGAGCCACCATTGTTTTTGTTTTTTTAAATCATTGTTTGACCCAATATGTTACCTATAAAGTGATATATGAATCTAAAATATATACATCCTCTTGATATTAAAAGATATAGATTTAGGACATAAAAATACCCTTAGTAAAATTATTAAAATGTAAAACTAGCATATGTACTTATTTTGCTATGATAATAATAATCAAATAGATGTTTTGAATATTTGTAAATATATACTATGCACTGATTACTGACATACAAGTTACAGTGTGTACATATATAAAACAAATACAAATATATGTATATCTATATCTATATCTATATATATATATATATATATATATATATATGATATGTAGGTGTGTGTCAGCTAAATAAAAAATATGTATATCACATTTGTGCATAATATGCTATGCATGTATTTGCAATTTGTATAGTATGCATGTATATATATACTGTATGTTATATGTACAATTATATATATTTGGCATATATGTCAGACAATGTATTATGCATAAACAAACATGCATATTTTTATGATCTAGACATATATATCAAATGTACAAGTTCTTCCCATTTCTAATGGATTTCATATACAGTCTGTACATTTCATAAATACTGTATATCACAAAGATCTATTCTTGATGTTAGTAATGGAAACAATATTTTCTGCCCTGGCTTAGCAGCTGTATCACCACAAACCTCTTACCTGTGACTGACAGGCAGTTGTACTAAATGTGGAAATAAAGTGGGTGATTTGGATCCTGGCATGCAGGTAAAAATATTTAAAGTTTGTTTTCAGTGATGGAAAACAACTTGTCCTCTATAAGATAATGATATTTACATTTTTCCTGCTTTAAAAGATATTGAAAGCTATCTTAGTTATCACTTAATATTTGCAACATGTGTCCAGCGTGCGAGGCCAAGCTCTCTGTCATTCAAGCACAAAAGCAGATGAAAGATAATAAAAACTCAGAATGATCGTCATTGAAGGATGGTTTCTGGAATGAATGCATACACTTATTTCCTTGCCTTGTTGCAAAAAGTACAGCTACGAGCAGTGAACAATGCACTGGCTGCACACTGAAAAGGTAACATTCTGACTTATTTAGTGGTGCAAAACAAATGTTGGCGAAGAAGGATTTCCATCATCATGACCAGTGCTGCAACTACAAGCCTTATGCTAATATGAGCATGAAACAATTTTCTCTTTGCAACATGAAGAGACAGGCCGTGGTAAAAATGGACTCCATGTTGAGAAACGCTGGCTGTAACAATGGCACCGGTGTCTTTAGGATTTCAGTCAGTAACGTGATGTTTAACAGTCTTAAAACAAGAGCTTCAGGCTCTGTGGGCTTAAAGACTTTTCATCACTTATCTGAGAGCTTTTGTCAGTTCTGTTGAAAGGTGAGACGAGACGACCACTCAGAGCTAAAGCCTCATGACAAGACTCATCTGTACTCACAGTACACCTCACTGATAAGAAATAACATTTGGGGAAAATGTTTAGTTTAGGATTAGGAAACGAGGACTGTGACATCAGCGGTCTACTACCTTCTGTACACCACCATACATCAGGAGATTCACATTGATTTACACTTTCTCACATAGCGCTCATGCTACGTCACTTGACCACACCACCAAACTGGATGAG